>NW_028278886.1:0-93433 GCF_059751315.1 Micrasema longulum | reverse complement strand
ATGGACCAGGATTAGAACTGTGGAGGAGCTGTTTCGCACTGCTCAGGATAGGGAAGCTTTCTCCCGAGTGATCGTCAACGTCGGGGGGACCCGACATGACACGTGAAGAAGAAGATAAAATAAACCAAAGACAAAATATGATGTGTGTGGCTTTAGCGTTCTATCCTGTTCGTGAGAAGAACGATAACGTTATGTATCGCGTCGCCTCACCTTACCTACACCTGCTGCTACAGCCACATTCCGCGGGGCCTTGTCGCCGCTAATTATAGAAGAACGCGACACATTCTCGCATTTTTTGACTAGGTAACCTTTTTAAAGCATTTCAAATCTTAAATTCATGTCGTTGTAAGCACACTCCGTTACCCGCTACCACCCGCTAACATGCACGGGATTCCCATAGAATCTACTAATAAAAGCCCTTTTTAGTATACAGTTCCTCCCTATTTTTTAAATATTTTTTTTATTTATTTTTCTAAAATATTTACATAATAGTCTTAAATTAAAGTCCTGCTGAGTTGCATACATACAACTCGTCAGCAGTTTCTTATAAATTACATCGATTATTTACACTTAACCTACATTAACAATAGTTTTACTTGAAAAACATTACATATTACATTGTGAAAAATTAAAAACTATCACTAATACAAAAAACTTTTTTCTAATAACCATAATTTGAGCAAACGTCTCACTCCTGTATTTAACTTGGTATTTTGAATATTGTTTGGTAACATGTTAAATATTTTAGGTATACTGTATTGCAGTGTCCTTTTGCCATATTTATTGCAATATCTAGGAACAGCTAGCCCTTCCATACTAGTAAACCTGGTGTTGTAATCATGTACCAACTTGTGTTTATACTCGGAGTGCGACGCATGCTGACAAATTAATTTTTACAAAAGTACTTACATTAGGTATAAATACAACCCGCTTGCAAAACGCATGTTTGAAGTTGGTTAAGATTATTATTTTTTTAAAATTTATTAAAATATGCGTTTGCGCTTTGGTAAGCTTATTGCTAAAAAAAATATCTTCCAGCCAACCAGAAAACAGGCCGGACAAAAGAAAGATTAGCCAAAGTTTGTACTTTAAAATCTGTTTTTAGTGGGCAGATTGAGCTTGCACATGTGAACATATTAATTCAAATTATCGTAATAATAATCAATTTTTGTGAAAATCACATTAAGGGCGCTGTTCAATAAATAAATATCCCAGCACGTCTTGCAGCTACAGAGCGCATGGACAATAAGAAATCTAGCCCCTATTTACATTTAAAAAAAATATATATTTGACAATGAAGTTTAGAGTTTAAGTGATATTTTTAAAAACGAAATAAAAAGCAAATTTATAAAAATAGAAGTTAGATAACAACAAGTCTTGCAGCTACTGAGCGCATGGACGGTTGAAATTCTAGACCCCATTTACTAAATTTAGATATTTGATAGTTGATAACATTCACATAATATGATAAATATAATATGATAGCTAACATCACAAAAAGTCTTGCAGCTACAAAACGCATCGACGAATGAAATTTCAACAACACGAGAATGTTTTTAAAAAGTTAATAATAAAAAATAATTTTAAAAAACACAATAATAATACATTGAGCAAAGAACTAGTAAGTATGGCAATTAAGTGAACATGTAACAGCACAAAAAGTAAAATATAAAAAAAACTAAACAAAGATAGCATTCTTAACTTATTATTAAGGTTAACAAGATGATAGACGATACTCGAACTCGAAGGGTCCCAGGTCATGTTTATACATTATATGATGAGGAATCTGGTATCAGGTAATGAGTTCAGGAGACAGGAAGAGGATCTAGGAAAGAAAAAAAAAATATAAAAAATGATCGGATGTTAAGGTTCCAAGGATATAATTAATTATGTTTTAGGCGTTTCTTAAAATTGTCCAAGTAAGGTGCATTATTTATAAATTCGCCTACGTAATCTTTCAAAAATGTTAAAGCACTACAAAAAAATATTACATGTTTCATAACACATTAACGGTACATATAAAAACGAACATTTCAATAGCAATAATGTTCTTAGATAAACTCTTTACGACCCATTATTATCTGGTTTGAGTACTGATCTTACACACTATTTACAATTCTGTTTTTTGGACCCCTATATCTCTTCTAGTTTTTTAAAAATATAACTCTTTGCTTATTTAACAGAGTGATATGGCGTTTTATCCTCCCTGCCTACCCCTACGGGGAAATGGCGTGATGGTTTGTTGTTGTTGTTGCTTATTTCATCATCAATAAGAATCATGTTATTTTCCCAATCAAGTGAGATTGGATAGTCGTAAAATTTCATATAGTTAACTGTTTTAATAACCTTTCTTAAATATGCAATAAAAGGGCCACAGTTTACTTAAGAGAGAAAGAGAGAGAAATCAGTATGCAGGTATCTGACAATTATTAGTGTAATTAAATAGTATTTAAAAATTATTTTTATTTATTTATTATTTTTAAAAACCCGTTAGGTTGCATAAAAAATATTATAAGGTCCAGTCATGTCACGTCTCGTTTGGTAAATATAGTCATCATCTGCCTTCTCAGATTGACTTTAAATTTGTCTCAGTTTGTAAGTACGGTAAGTCATTGTAGTATTTGTCCATTGTATAGTATTTTTGACTGTTGGGAAAGACGTAGGCGTCTGTTCCTTTTTAACGTGGTAGTGTTGTTGTCTGATATTATTGGTGCATATCAGCATTTTTGGTTAGTGTTATGTCATTGTCTTGTATGTTTGCCGGTGCAATTTTGTTTAGAATTTTTATCGTCTCAATTTTCGTTAATTATTTAATTTTGTTGTCTTCCTATCCTTTTTATGTCTGTCTTGTTACCGGTTCCCCAGAAGGAAATCATGTAGCTCAATTTTCTCTTAACATAAGCTTCGTACGTCATGATTTTTTCCTTTTTTGGTATGAGGTTTTTAGTTTTGTGGAAGAGGCTACTCGTATGTGATGATGCCATTACTTAGGTGAGACCGTCATGTGTTTCGTCCATTTTTATTGTCTATCCATAGTGAGTCCTAAGTATGTCACGTGTTAAACATAAATTAAATATTTCCATCATTCGTTATGTCTCGTTTGTAATTCATCATCATCATCATCATAATCATCATCACCTAATGGTGCATAGGGCACTGCATTGGTGCACCAATCGCAGCGTATCTTAATATATCTTTAAATATATAATGCCTCTGTACGTGTGATGTCACCGTACTTAACCGATTTACGTACGGTTTTTAGAGAAACATAGATCTTTGCGCTGTGCGTATTCTTAAATATTAAAATTTTCAATCAAATATGTAAAAAATAAGTTAGGAGCATAAATGTTTAATTTATCGATCTACCAGGGTTGCATTCGAGGAGAATGCATTTGCAAAAAATGGAAAGATGTAGTTTTTTTTGTGTATAAAAAAAGTTTGTTTTTGAATGTTTACAAACGGCATTTGTTTATTGTGGATCTCAATCAGATTCCTTCCTTAAATTCCTTATAATTTCTACCCATTTGTTTCTTTTTATTGTATTTTTGGTAACACTAAAATAATATTAAATTCATACATAAGTACACCCCTTTGTTGATGAGACGATCGGAGTTTGACGTTTACAAAAAGAATGCCATATTTGAAAAAACATTTATTTTATGTTTTAGAATTCAACCATAAACAAGTACCTAGGTACCTACTTAAATGAAATATTTTTATATTTTCAATTTTAAGTTTTGGAATTTAATCACAAACAAGTAGTTAGGTACCTACTAATCAATGAAAAGTTTTTTTCCAAGTTTATAGCAGGGAAGCCAACGTTCGGGCAGGACAACGTCTGACGGGTCCGCTAGTATATATATATATATATATATATATTTATATATATAACCAAATATATATATATATATATATTTGGTTACATGAAGGTAAGACTCTCGTTACAGAGCATCATTTAAAAAAAAAAGTTTATTGAGCAAGGGAACTGATTTCCCCCATATCATTTAAGACCATTTTCATAAATGCGTTCCCACCTGTTGCCTTAGTCCCACTTAGCGATGTCCCTAAAATCGAGCTTTAGGTTAAACAAATGATAGGTTTAGTTATTCTCTCATAGTACGATGCTATTTAACATTTCATCGATCATAATGCTTATCATCCCAGTGGAAGTATTCTGAATCTTCTCTACCCCCTAGAGAGTGATTAATTTGAAGTTTTTTTTTTATGTTACGACAGTTTGCTTTATATAATGGCCACACTGATGATTAAACATCAAATGGTGTATAAAACTGCTTAAAAAACGGAAATAAAACTAATACGGTTTGGTCAATTCAACCTAATTAAGTGTTTTGGGTAATGCTCAAGGTCGCAATAATGTTCTAAATTAAAATCATCGTGTTTGATTTCACGTGTTCATATTTTTTTATGTTTAATTCTCAGTGTGGCCATATATGAAACAAAAATTAGTCGCATTGAAAAATAAATATTTACCAAAAAAACCCTTTTCAAGGGGGTAGAGAACATTCTCATTTGCACCCCAGGGCCCCGATTACAATGGGATGTTAACAGAGTTATCTTCGACTGTCTGTAAAAAAAAACGATAATCGTGTACGAAAATGAGTACATTTGCATCAATATTTAAAGTATCTTCGTCGGTAACCCATAATAAAAAATGCTTAGAATAAAAAGTTGTATGCATATTCTGTTTTTTATACGGAAAACTTAATTTTACTTTGTAGATAAAATTTAAGATAAATGATAACTTCCCATTGTAATCGGGGCTCAGGGGTGGTATTCTGAACCGCTCTCGCGGCACGAGAAAAAAGTTTTTCTCGTGTATTTTGTATGTAAATCCGCGAGATAATACGGCCGCGAGAACGTTAGGAATACCATACCAGTGGTGAAATTGAAAGTTTCCGAGTGAAGTATGAAGTTTAAAAAATAAGAATTAAATTGCTAACGCTGTAAAAATGAGATCTCTAGATCGTTTTCAAGATACAAAACTAATATTAGTGATATTATGAGGTTACACAGACATCGGAAAATATGCGTAAAATCATACATTTTAATGATCAACGATTATAGCATGTGTATGCTGCATGCTTTCTTTAAAATAATTCATTAATACTTTTTTTTTGCAAAGTTTATATAAAGTTGTTGTTATTCAAATCGTGTTTATACTTGTAGAAAAGTTCTACCGAACGACAAACTTATTAAACTAAAAATTTCACATTAGGATAAGCTGAAGAGAAAAAAATTGGCCTGACATAAAAAAATGAACTACAGTTTTGAAATTAGCATACCTAAACTTACTTTCAATGCACTACTAATTTCGAATGGCACAGTTACTTCCATCTACTACAGTTTTATAATAACACCCGTAGATGGAAGGAACGGTGCCTCCCGAAACTAGTAATGCATTGAAATAAAGTCGAGTGGTCTAAAAACAAAGTGTTTTATCAATTATTTAATCATGTTATTCCACAAAGTTAATGTCGATTCGATCAATAATATTAGCGTGCCTATTTAACTTTAAAACAGCTAAAAAACTGAGCAGAAATTGTTCCCCAGTGTTATTTCAACTTTTTTTGTACAAAATAATTGTTTATTTATGTATCACTTGGTTAACGATACATTTCGGGAATATAGGTAATATTTATTTTAGACATATTTTCGTTGTGTGCACCACTCATTTTCATATAAACATTGAATTATCTGGGTTAATTCTAGAATAGATGAACAAATAAATAACTCCAAGAATTATGATGACGTTCAAATAAACTAAATGTCCCACTGTTATACTTCACGTTCTGATTCACTAGAGCGGGTCCAGAAGAAATTTCTAAAATATATTAATTGTAAACCATATACTCCAGCAGCTTTATTTAAAATTGTGGATGTCTATAGTCCTTAAAATATAGCTTGATTAGAAAGACAGCTGTCAAACTAATTTTATTAGTGATGGGAAATTAATGATCACTGATCAAATCGATTTCATCAGTTATTTCATGCAATCATAAAACTGTTTCCGAAAATTGATATAAAAAACGCAAAAACAAATAGTGTGTTTAATACAATTATTCACCAAAAAATGAGACATTTATACTTTTTTCATGAACAACATCAAATGAACTCTTTTTTATTCTATCAATTTACATTGATCAATTTGTCCCATCTCTAAGGTTTTTGCAAAATAATGTAACCTTGTAAGAACGTCGTTAATAATTAGGTTTATTTTAGTTTTCTTTTAGTTTTAAAGCTGATTTTATATTTCATTTAAATTATTTATTGACAATTCTTGATGGATATTAATGTTGATTTATGTTTCAAGCATTGTATTAAAAAAAAAAATTAACACGCCAGATACAAATGATTTTTTTGTGTCAATATAAATAACTCCTTTGACGTTACTACAAAGTTATGTCGTCACCTTTTCTGACAATTGTCATTCTAATCATGTTACATTTTAAGGACTATAGACTTCTATATTCCCTTCTCTAAAATGTTATCTATCTCTGTTGTATTATGTTCATAAATTTAAGAATTATTTTAGGCGCTTTAAATATTGTGTAAAAATCTCTTTATATCCCTATGTAAAACGAAAATCTTAACAAATTTTTAACTTCTTTTGTTGTATTCTTAACGTATTTGCCTTTAGTAAAACGAAAAATTAAAACGTAACTTTTCTTACGGCTTTATAAACTTTTTTTAAATACAAATTTCTTCATCAAAATGTCACATTTTGTGTTATGCTGTCGGCCTGCTAAGGGCGGGCGGTAGAAGAGGCGGGTGGCGGAGCAGAAGGGAGGAACAGGGAGGAACATGGCCCAGACAAAGGACTTAGGAAAAGGGCGCCTCGGAGTGAGAGGGAGGCTGTTGAGAAAAACAAAAGATATTGCGTCCCAGATATCATTTTTTCTAAATATACTCTCTGACTAAATTATTTGAACGCTTCTTGAATGGTTCTATTTGTATTATTAATTCAATTTATTTTTGTAATATAGTACGCCTCCATTGTAATCTCAACTATTATTTTAACACGGTAACCATAATTTATTATATAAATAAAACACGAGTGATACTTTAATCCACAAATTTGGAATATCCAGTGACCGCTTTCATCGCTTTCGCGACATCTTCGAGACTGGTATCTTTATTAAAAAGTTAAATGTATTTATACAGAACAGAGGTAAGGATACATAATTCAAAGTTATATGTAAGTAAATTAAATAAAGTTATTTTTATCTTAAGGATCATTATCAACAAATTTTCTATGGGTTAACTAATGAATTGATATAATGCTATTTTAATGAGTTTAAGTATTTTATTTTATTTTTGGTGTCTCATCCTTCGTGAGTGTGGTTTTGTAAATAATGATTTCTGAAAAACAAAGGGTAAACAGTCATTAGTAAAATTATATTACAATGGGTAAAGTAATGGAGAATGCACATGTGTTATCTGTTCATTAAGTAATTCTACGTCGGGTTTATTTTTTAATCTATTAATTTCGAGAATTTCTAATTTGTCAAGTTTATGGCCTTTGGGTGCAATATGAATTATTTTTACATTATTTTTTAATTCGAAGGAATGTTTGTTTTCTATTCAATGATTGGCAAAATTTGAATTATCTTTATTATTAGACCACGAAGGATGAGACACCAATTATAAAATAAAATACTTAAACTCATTAAAATAGCATTATATCAATTCATTAGTTAACCCATAGAAAATTTGTTGATAATGATCCTTAAGATAAAAATAACTTTATTTAATTTACTTACATATAACTTTAAATTGTGTATCCTTACCTCTGTTCTGTATAAATACATTTAACTTTTTAATAAAGATACCAGTCTCGAAGATGTCGCGAAAGCGATGAAACCGGTCACTGGATATTCCAAATTTGTGGATTAAAGTATCACTCGTGTTTTATTTATATAATAAATTACAATGAACTTCCATTAAGAATTTTCACTTACAAACTTAAATGTTTCGGTAACCATAAAATTACAAATGGCTATCGGCACAAACAAATCAATGCTCCGCACGATTGTGTAGTAGGAAAATTGTAATATTTGTGTAAAATTTATTCAGCAGTGTGTTTGGTAACGTTTTTTTTCTTTTAATTTCATATTGTTTAAAAAAAAACTACGCTTTAATTTATACTAATCATTGCTATTATATCTTATTCTAGTTACGCTGTGTCTCTCCGCAAAATAGACTAAGCTCTTGCGCTTGGAGAGGGACTTACACAGAAGATTAATTTACTATACTCAATTAAGGTGGTAATACAATAATTTTTAAAATTATTTTAACGTGTTCCTTTTGTGTACAAATATTCCAGTTTTAATAGAATATTTTAGTCTTCCGCATCTTTTGATTCCTAACAGTGATGTATATATCCTAAACTATCATGTCATTTAATTTCGTAGCTAAAGTCTGTTCATTGTTATAAGAATTTCCAAATAAACAAACCAGCCACGTGATATCCGACGGAGAATAGCCTATTTCACACATATCTTAATCTCAACAGCTCGGTAAAATGATAGTAGATTGTCATTTTTTTAGATTCGTTTGTACCTATAAAATTTATGTTATTCGTTTTTTTATAAAACTCAATAGTTAATTATTTTAATAAAAATATCAATAAAAACGCCTCGGGTAATATATTAAATTATATTTAAAAAAAATAATAATGTTCTTCCAAATATTTCAACTTTGGTGATCATTTTCAACGAGTTGTAAATAAATCACTT
This sequence comes from Micrasema longulum, assembly GCF_059751315.1. Lineage (NCBI taxonomy): Eukaryota > Metazoa > Arthropoda > Insecta > Trichoptera > Brachycentridae > Micrasema > Micrasema longulum. Next base: position 84,677 of record NW_028278886.1, on the reverse strand, counting down.
ATAGAAAATGGAAATCAAGTTGGGGTAGAGTGGGGTTCGAAACTCGGACCTCTGATCTGTGAGTCCGCTACACTAGTCACGGGACCACAACCCGATTTAAATAATATAGTAAAACTTAACGAAAGAGATTTGAATAATAATTTTATTAAAATCATTATTAAAATTTAGTGAGTACTATCAGGTAGAAATCGACTGGAGATTAGTCGGTCTCATGATGTACTGGTTATTGCGTTTGCCAGGCATGAAATAATTGTAAAACAATAAATATCGATCCACCGTATTGTATTTTATCATGCCGTGTAATTTCGCCGTGGTGTGAAATGGGCCAATCATGCGATATCACGCAGTGGGCTCGTGGTTTGCACGTGCACATCGGTCGAGTCTCCATGAAAGTACGTTAGTTTTCTATTTTTTTTTCATGGAAGTTGCTTATTTTTTGCCTTGCTTACTATGTTTATCGCAAAAAGGATGTTCCTTCTTACTGTTTTTACTATTGTGTGAGGATCCGGCCGAACAGTCGACTGTGGCCTTATATAGGCGGCCTCCGTGGTGTAGTGGTCAAGACGCTTGACTCACGCTCGGAAGGTTCCGGGTTCGATTCCCGGTGAGAACACAAAAATCAAAATGAATTTCTCTCAAGCCTGGGTGTTCTGTGATGTAATTCACCACTGCAATTGGGCCTACTGGCCTGTAGCGGTGCAAAAATAAATGAAAATGAAATGAAGTAATAGGAACATCTCCGCATTTGCTAATTGAAGAGGTAACCGCATTAAACTCATCCAGGAGAAGCCGGTGTATTGACAGACACCGACAGATTTTCTGTTCCACTAAGACAGTGTTCGGAATTTTGTGTCGTTCGTTTATTTCAACAATTGCCTTTACTATTTTTAAGAACATCCTCATTGAAATTTTTCTTCACACTTTAATACGAGTTACCGTGAAATAAAACTTTACTAAATTGCGTAATACCGGCAACGAAGTATAATTTAAAAATAAGTAATTGAATTTCCATCGTGTATGTAGCAATTATGTTAGTTTAAATTAATTGTATTGCTTGCTCGGCTCAGCACCCACACTCACTTTCCCATAAACATCTTGAATGGCACAATCAATCGCCTTAGAATATTTAAAAAAAAAACATTTCTTCGCAGTTACGCGTACATCGTATGTATTAATATGCAAGTAGGACTGGAGCATCGTACGACCACCTCCTACGTGGGCTAAACGCCCCCGAGAGCGATACAAAGAGACCATTTTGTGCTCTATATTTCTTCTCGGTGAGAAAATAAAATGAATATTGTAGCCAGTTTTTTTTATTCGCTCAACAATGTCTCGACAATATTTTGAGTATGTCTAAACGTTTGTGTACGAGTACTGAACGTAGCCCCCTAGCGGTGATAGGCGACCTCTTTTTTTAGGTCGGCCTGGAAAAATTCTGAAGAAAAAAAAACTGGCTTAACCCGGGTGGCGTGTCGCATCTAGGAATATCAATAATTTTTGCAGCCCTAAATTTTCATATAAATTTATAGACATGCTCTGAGCCCTCAAAAATTATGACCCTTAACTCATGCTCAAACGCTCAGTCGTGCCCAACGCTTTTTTTTCAGTTCAGTGCCGAAACAGGATGTTTATTGCAATATAAATATCGAAGAATTATGTTATACCAGTTATTTTTATTCAAATGAATAAATAATAAAATTGATTTTCTTCCATTCCGTGTGCCATCTAGACCGACAAGACAAAATGTTCAGTTTTACATAGAAAACGCGTCAACAAACTACTTGAAACAATCTACAATACGTAGAATATGCGACCAATATAACAATAGATTTACCGAGGCTAATATTTTTTGTGACAGTGTATGTAAATTTAAGTCAAAAATCATAGAAATTTTGAGAGAAGCAGATATTTAACTTTATTATTATACAGGGTGTTCTTTAAACCCTGTCACATCCGAAACCACGATGATCAGTATGGGCAAGAAGACATATTAGCATATTTAAAAAAATATTTAGAACAAATATTTTTTTTTAAATAAAATATTAAACAAAACAAATGGTTGCTTACTTCTGCAAGGGAAAAGCGAGGGGTGCGCGGCCGTGCGGTTCAGACTCCCCCCTCCTCGTTTCTGCCCTGCAGAAGTAAGCAACCATTTGTTTTTTTCTATATTTTATTTTTTTATATTTTAGTCGTTCTAAAAAAATATTTTAATGTGCCAATATCTCTTCTTGCTCATACTGATCATCGTGGTTTCGGATGTGACAGGTTTTAAGAACAACCTGTATTTCGTACATTTAAAACACAAGCAAACGTTACAAACTTCATCGGTTAATTGTTTTCTTTTATTTGTTTTAATATTATTTCAGGGCAGAGAATGGGGTCTCACAAAATCAGGAAAATTTTGTGACTTAAGACATTCCTAGATTTTTAGTAAATTATGCGTATAACCCCAAATGTCGTTTCACAGGTTTTCCGCCATTGCCCTAGACTGGTTATTAAGATATATTTCAACAGAAATGATGAAAAAATATGGAAGTCTTGCTTATGGTCATAAGTCATGACTGTACGTCAAAATCACATTCTCCAAAATGTTATACCAACATCTCTGTTGTCATACAATCCATCAACAATGTCTCATTAAAACTTCATAAAATGTGATAAAATGTTCCGACTGACTGGTGTATTTGTGCCTTGTGAACAGGGCTAACTTTACCGCTAGATGTTTTTGATTATTTATGAGTTTGTCTCCTATAAACTCATTTCAGCGTTTCCCCAGAGATCGGGCGCAACGCGCAACTCGCAACAGTAGCGGAATCATGTAAAACGCTTTGGACAAGTTTAGTGCGAGATACGAAATACGAACATCGTTATAAAATCTCATCTCGCAATTCCAGTAGCTCAATCACGAATAACTATCGACGTGATAACAATTTCTCACCATAGTTGTTTATCGTATTCGCGATCACAGTGGAACATCCGTGAACACCTATATTAAATGTCAAAATATTTACGTTTCGCGACGTATAATCCTGCAGCGCAATCACATATTTGAATTTCACCGGTGTAAATATGGAAAATATTCAAAAACTACCTTAGAATATTTTCTTTTCTCTTTATGTTACACAAAAATATTAAAACTGTCTATTAATAAATAAAAATCACATTCTCCAATATATAATATGCTCCTACAATAATAGGAGCTAAAATTCATAAACATTTCTTGTATACCCACGGCATGCCTTTGTGGAATTTTTTTGTTTACTATTTTTACTGGTAATTTTTATTTCATTTCCATGCAATTATCCTTTATTTTTTAAAGGTTCAAAGTATTTTTATTTAATTTGTTTGATTTTAAGCCGTAAATATTGGTTTAAATCACATTTCTTTTTCGTGGGTCTATTTAGACCCACAACTCTGTGCATCGGTCAAAATTTCGATCCCTGTTTAAAGGTTAAGAAATATGATGTAGCCCCGCGGGCAAAGTTCGCCGGCGAAACATGTCAAATAAAACATTCTTATTACGAGTAGATCTGCAGTAAAACAACCCAAAGTGAGTTGGATAATATTGATTCTCTCGTCCCACGTGCGATGTTCTCAATGTCCGCATGTCCGCGGTCCGCGACACTCCGTCTGACTGAAAACTACTCTATTTGTGTCATTTTGTCCCAAATTACACTCTGCGTTTGGAAGTACTGCGTCTTATAGCGGTTATTGACACAGCGTAATTAGCTTGCTTGCTACGAACGAATCATCTTTCTGTTCGCCGTCACAAAAATATAAGAAGTGACTTAGTCAGTCTAATCCAAGTCTAATTATGTTAGGTGTTATAATACGATTCACGATCAGAGTCATCTGGTTCTGAGAATTACAAATGATTTATTGTCCTTTTAAGTCTGAAAAAATTTTTTTTTTTCAAAAATATTTTTATAATAGTCTTAAATTAAAGTCCTGCTGAGTTGTACAAAATTGCTTCGATTATTGATACTTAACCTACATTAATGGCGGCCTTTGTGGTGTAGTGGTAAAGACGCTTGATTCATGCACGGAAGGTTCCGGGTTCGATTCCCGGTGAGAACACGAAAAATAAAAATGTGATTTTTCTCAAGCCTGGGTGTTCTGTGATGTAATTCACCACTGTAATTGGGCCTCCTGGCCTGTTGTGGTGCAAAAATAAATAAATAAATTAATTAATAATATTTTTACCTGAAAAAACACTACATATCTTACCATATTTTATTACACTATTAAAAGTTAAAAACTATTACGAATACAAAAAACTTTTTTCGATTAACCATAATTCGAGCATACGTCTCACTTCTGTATGTAACTCAGTATTTTTTATAGTCAAACTACATAATTGAATCAGTCATTTGAGAAACCCTATTGGGTTTACTTACCGCTAACGGACCAATCGACAGAACTGCCCGAGAAGAAGCGGAAGAGAACTTGAGACATTGCGCGCGGAGTAATTTCAGAAATTCAAAACTTTAAAAAATCATAGCGCTGATAAAACGATACATATTTTTTTTATTTTGGCTTAGTTTAATAGTCTATTAACATTTTTTTTAAAACCACTGAAATTCCTCATTTATTATTGACGGCAACGCAATATTTTTTTTTATATATGAGGGTGTTAGAAGCAAACACAGAAACCTCCAACAAAAATGGAAAATTAGTAATTAATGGCAAAATAAAGTATAAATAAAAACCTACCTGCCTACCTAAATAATAGCGTAATTCAAAACCGTCTCTAAATCTTGCTAAAACAGATTTCAATTATACTACTTGACACCGCAAACGTAGGATTTTCCATTGAGTCGGTGAAGTGTAATTAGAAATCAAACTTTTTTTTCAAAGTTTTTCGCAAATACCTAACTAACTCCTTCAATGAAGATTTCTAAGTTTTATTTATTTATTTTATTTGGGAAACCAACAGTTCTTTACACATATTTATAGTAAACAAACAGATATAGTGTAAAAACTCAGAACCAATAACAGATTTCCACTAAGCATACAAAGTTAGTAAAGAAAATATGATACATATTATTTTAATACATATAAGTTTATTCATATAAAAATTTCATTTTCATGAATACATTTTTAAAAAAATATATAAAACAGTAAGTTATTGTAAATTGAGCGAGGATTAGGACAAGGATGCATGAAGACAGGATAAGGAGGGGAAGGGAGATGTACATATTTATTATTATAATGTCTACTAAGTTATATAATGCATTTTTAGTGTCAATTTTAAATCTGACTGAGTGATGTTTGTGTAGTCTGTCTTTAAATTTTGTATTGTACACTGAAACAGTCCTACGAAAAAAAGCATTTTTAGCATACGACGTTTTACTTATTGGTACATGAAACAGGTGGTACCGTCTACATATCCTGGCTGGAACATGTATTGTTATTAAACTAAGTAATTCTGCACCGTCAACTTTGCAAACTTTGTCAACTGTCAAGTTTGCTTCTAATATATATCATTGATATAGTTAGTAGTTAGTATGATGGGAGTAACGGGTCTATTTTTTATACATCAGTAGCAAGGCGGATTAAAATCTTATCTGTATTATAATATAATAATACAACGGTACTCATGTTTTTCTATTATCGTGTAGGTTTAATTACAAAGGCGATATTCTACTTAGTTAATACGACCACAATTCATTAATCGAACAATAGCCAACCCTCGGCGATATGAATAGACTTTAGATTCCCAGCAAGATTCCTTTGCCGTAGCCCGACCTACATTTCTCTATGCCTACATTGAAACGCCGACTTTCCTCCCGTGTCCCGGTCGCGTGTCGCACACCCGACGCCGAGGTATTGTCAACTCGCTTGTATCCTTGTTAGACTCGACTAATTGTTATTTAATTAACTCGCCAACGTGTCTGGTATGTCTGTCTGTCTATGAAGGCGCTAGCGCCTGTTTCTGGCTCACGATTACAATGACACAGTACGGAATTGGAATTTTCTGTCCTACAATTTTAGTATCTGTAAAAAAAGAAAATGGCTCCGTCGATTGCGTTGGAAAATGACTTTAATGTAACATAGCTAAATGTCTTTTTTTACACTATCATCTGCACAAAAATATTTATCCAAATAGGGAAATATCACGTACTACGAATACCGATAAAAATATATGAAATGGATTTGGAATAATTAATTGTATTTTCAAAGTCGATATAGATGTTGTTGAGAAGTGACGGTGCCACGGCAGAAGAACTGACTCGCCTACCGGCTGTATTAAATGCCGCAGCGAGACTTATTTTTGGAATCTCTAAATTCAGTAATATCACTCCACTACTTCGGGAATTGCACTGGCTACGTTTTCCACAGAGGGTGTAATACAAACTCTATTGGCTTATGTATAAGTCACTGCACAACTCTGCTCCAGAATATCTAAGGGAACTCTGCATTCCAGATGAACTAGCTGACAGACGTCTTACGCTTAGATCAGCTACATCTACGTCGAAAGGAAAAGTTATTATACCTCTACGCAAACAGCGCACTAAATTCGGCGAACGTTCATTTGCGGTCGCAGGCCCTACGGCATGGAATGCTCTCCCGGCAGAAATCCGAAACTGTGAGAGTGAAGTGATGTTTCGGAAGAAACTTAAAACCCACTTGTTCTCTAAATCATTTTTTTAAATTTTATTTAAATCTTAAAGTAGGGCACACATATCATACATATTGTTATGTGTGTTCTAATAATAACATTGCAAATATATTTAATTTATAAATTGTTTATCACATATGTCTTGACCATTATTTTAAATTTTGATATGTTTTTTTCTTCATAAATATTTTTTTCCATTTCGTAATACTTTTTAATTGCTTTAAATAAAATTGAATTTTGTGACTTTGCCTTTTTCCTAAATGGAAGTCTAATTTTGTTCTTTTCTCTAGTATTGTGATCGTGTTCATGCTGGTTCCGATCAATTTTTTTCCAAAATTCTGTTTTTTTATTAGAGTTTATAATTTTATGAACAAATATCATTGTATTGTAAAATATTCTTTGTTTATATGTTAATAATTTCATTTCATTTACCATCGACTTTACCCTCGTATATCTGTTTTTTTTTCAAAATGATTCTAAAGGCTTTATTTTGTAATACAGTTAGTTTATCTATGTTTTCTTTGTTTGATAAAAATAAAATGCTACTACAGTAGTTAACGTGTGGTTCCATAATTGCTTTGTAAATAGTTTTGCAGGAGTCCTTATCAATAAATCTTCTGATCCTTCCCAAAATTGATATTTTTTTGCAATCTTATTTATTACCATCTTAGCGTTTTGGTGAAATGTAAGTTTTGAATCCAACATTACACCTAAATATTTAATTTAAGTGACTTCATTAAGTTTTTCATTTTCTATTACAATTGATGGTGTAATTTCTATTCTTTTGTTTCCTATATTCATATATTTAGTTTTGTTAACATTTAATTTTAATTTTAATAAATTCTTAGCATGTGGTGGAAAAGTAGTGTGAAAAAGTATATTATTTTTCTTAAATTAAAAAGTTAAAGTTAAAATAAAATTTATATCTTTATATAATCACTTTGTAAAGCGCCCTTGAGGTATTATATTACGAAAATGGCGCTATATAAGTTATCCATAATTATTATTATTATAGAGATAGAACAATGGGGAGTGTAGTACCAAAACTGTATAATTTAATACCAGTTGATAATCGCGAGGAAAAAAACCTAAATTCATTTTAAAAAATAGTAAAAAACTTATTAAAAACAGCAAGTGAAACTTAAGTGTTCACATAAATATATTTTATTCTTCATTTATTATTAAACTTTGTATGTACTTACCTTTTAAAAATTAAAAAAAAATATTTGTAATTTAACCCGCAGACAAGCTTCTGCTTTGCGGGTACAAAAATACAATTATGTATGTTACTTATTTGTTAAAATAAATATAACTCAAATAAAAAAAATATATATATATACATAACTTCAAAAAATACAATATTAAAAATATGTCACTACAAAAACGCGACATGTTTGGCATTGATAGTTGCGACGTCAAGATTCGTGACGATGTTCTAAAAAAACTTGAATGGTTTGAAAAATCTAAAAATGAACATAGATCGTGACGTATTATGGGCGTGCCCAATGCAATGACCGTTTTTGAGTGAATTCAAAATTACAAATTTTTAAATATTTTTTATGCTACCGAGTTGCCATTTTTTTTACTATAATACTTTTACTAGATGTTGGATAGGGTACTGGTACAAGGCACTAGGCGCGGGAAGGTACGCCCGTGTGCCTGTCCCAAGGGTAAGATCGACTCGCTGAGATGTTACTAATGAATTACCGCTAATTGGACTGGAAACTGAAGAGCAAGTCTAATTACTATAACATTGGACAATTTTAACGAGAAATCGCCGATATAACGAAGCGAACTTCACGGTACGAGTGTTGGTTGTTTATTTTCTTGCTACATTTAGAGTCATCATTGTACAGGTTATTTAAAAATCCTCTTTTACGTTTAAATAAAATTTATGTAACAATAAAATATTCTGCTCAATAGCAATTATGACATTATAGAAAAATAATATTTTATTTTCAACGAACCCGCATTTTTGATCTGATTCAGTACCGGAAGTACGGCGTTTATTAGCAAAAAAGAGTACACTTAATTAACTTGCATCACATCAACAAAAAAAAATATGCTAATATGCTGTCGAAATGCGACCTCTCGGACAAATGTGTGGTAAAACGATGTATGATAGGTGCACAATGTCGAGATCCGTGAACTATGCAAGGCTGAGACTGGCACTATCGAAACAATCAAGAAAGGGGTGCTGTGTCGATTTGGACATGTAGAGCGAATGGACGGCGAAAGAACGGCTAAAAGGATCTACGATGCGAATTTTGATGGATGCAGAAGACCGAAAAAGACATGGCACGATCAAGACCATCAAATACTTGAAGATGGACATGTCAAGAGTAGGAAGAATCGGCGTGCGTGCATGAGAAGATGTATGAATATAGAGGAAGCGAGGTCTGTATTGCATCACATTTCATTCTAATTATAATTTAATGTTATTAATTTTACCATGTATTTTATTGTTAATTATTATGGCTTGACACGGGCATAGCCTAAAAAGCCTTAATAAGTTCATTCATATTTAAACTAGTGTAATTGAATAAATAAATAAATATAAATAAAGACAGAGTGATATGGCGTTCTATCCTCTCTGCCTACCCCTATGGGGAAACGGCATGATGGTTTGTTTGTATGAAGTATATTCCTAGGTTGCAACAGGTAAAAAACAATTTGACTCCTGGAATTGCAAGAAAATATTCATACCAGTTTCACTTGATACAAAAATAGTTGTTCTAAAACTACGTGTATAAAATTAAGAAATTACATAAGAAAAATGTAAAAAATATGTATGTAATAATAAAATTTAAAATGCTTTAAAATTGTCAGGTATTTTTTAAAGATTTCTTCTCAAGAGTCCAATGTTCAAATTGTTAGTTAAATTAATAAATAAATACCGCAAAAATGTTTTTTTAAATTAGTAACTTATACGAGTATGTAAATATAAGTAAAATGTGTTCATAATTTGTATTTTTTTTCTTTCTGAAATATTATCAAAATATTATCTCGTAATAGTTTCGGATATTTATCTATAATCGACCGTGCGATTTTTAACGGATTACATAATTTGGCATTTTTATTCAACGGGCGAGTAAATTAATTTTTCTACGGATGATCTTGACAGAGCAATCGTGGTCACAGTGATTGTTTGCATTTTACGTTTAGAGTCATTTTGAAATTATTTTCTTTATTCGAAAATCGAACCCGGGTCCATTACTTAGCTACAAAGCCACATGGACTTCATTCACGAATCATTTAAAATATTATTTATTGATTGGATTCCATGGCTGTGGATTATGGAAATCGATTCGGTGAAATCAAAACAATACGAGCGTAACTCATTGCAAACATTCTACTCTTTTTTGTACCCATGTACCGTAGCTGACTGTAAACTAAAAAAGGCAACAGACGCCGTTGTAGCCATAATGTTTACACCGCTTTTTAAAATGACTAAGCCTATTACGTAATAATAATGATCAAATTATTATGCAATAAATCTACGGTTAAACCTAGAATATTAAATCTAACACAGACGTGAGCTCACGGCGCTTAAATCAATAAAACAGTAATGTTTGATTATGTCCAAATGCTTGCAGACTGGCTGGATTTCCTCCCTAGGGAGATGTACATATTTAAATTTGTTTTAACAGAGAGGGAAAACATTTTTGAGAAGGGAATATGGAAGTCTAGGCATTTACAGAGCTTATGACCTGTAATGTTATGACCTTACGACCAGCCAATGACAGGTCATAAGCCCTGTAAATCCCTAGACTTCCATATTCCCTTCTCAAAAATGTTTTCCCTCTCTATTGAAATAAATTTAAACACAATAAAACAGTATTTAGATTATTTTTTTTAATTCCCCTTTCGACACCCATTGGTGCATATGGCACTGCCTTGGTAAACAAAATGCAGCGTATTTCTATCATAGTGATAATTCTCACGCTTCAGGTATCAGTCGTTTTTATTTTATGTCCACCTTACCAGGAACGTAACCCAAGATCTTAATAATAATAGACGAACGAGTCTACCAATACCCAACAAGGCGGACAATTTCACGTAAATTTAAAATTAGAATAAAAGACATGTAAGGTGTCTCAACAATAATTTATTTATTTATCTATAAGTAGAAATTTTTTGATACCTTTAATAAATATTTTTTTAAAGGAATAACCCGCTAAGTCTCTATTCTAGAGGTGGGAATGAAAGGATATGGATTTATGAATAATACACTCATTGAAGAAAATCTTTGTCGGATTTTTTTCTTGCAACTGGCCGTTGGACATTTGCGCTACGGCGTCTGGCAAATTTTTTAATGTTTTTTTTTATCTTTTAGAAATTATTTAACGTTCATTTTTTATAAACAATGGGTCTCCAACTGATAATCAACTGACGAAATGAATTTGAAATGTGCAATACTTACAATACATATATGTTTTTTCGATCAAATTAATGTAATTTTATTGAAATAAATGTTCAAAACTTACCGACTATTTTATTCAACCGGTTTCGAGACGTACCCCTCTCTTCGTCAGGACACTCACTACACCAACATGCGAATACTAAAATACACCTCCACCTTCACCATCACCGTAGTATATATATATATACATATATATAGTATTTCCAAAAATACATAAATCACATGCAGTTTTATAGAGACGCGAACTCCACCATGTCTAAACATGCACATTATTTCAAATATTTCACCATTAATTAATGGTTTAAACTTACCTTACACATCATTTACTAGGACGGCAGGAACTAGCTTTAAAACAAATAAACCAGCCAGAAGCTAAAAACGAACTTTTTTGTGTAATGCTGATCAATAAAGTCAATTAATCAAATAATATTGTTCCATTTTCGTCTTATTGGAAAAACTGGCTTGTCTTTTGTTACTTCTTTAGTGCTAACCTAATTTTTTTTATTATTTTTCATTGTTAACTTTTTAAAATCATTCCTATGTTGTTGAAATTCCATTCGTCGATGCGTTTTGTAGCTGCAAAACTTTTTGTGATGTTTGATATCGTATTATATTTATCATATTATGTAAATGTTATCAAATATCTAAATTTAGTAAATGGGGTCTAGAATTTTAACCGTCCATGCGCTCAGTAGCTGCAAGACTTGTTGTTATCTAACGTCTATTTTTATATTTTTTCTTTTTATTTCGTTTTTTTAAATATCACTGAAACTAAACTTCATTGTCAAATAAAAAAATGTATGTAGGAGCTAGATTTATTACTGTCCCTGCGCTCTGTAGCTGCAAGACGTGCTGTTATCTAGCTCCTATATATCATAATTGTTATTTATCATAATTGGAGACGAGGAACTAGAATCCCAACCGTCCATGCGCTCTGTAGCTGCAAGACGTGCTAGGATATTTATTTACTGTACAGCGCCCTTGAGGTGATTTTCACAAAAATGGAGCTTTATAAATTATCCAAAAATTAATTAATTAACCAACCATTTTGTTCATTTTTATGAAAACGCATCAGTTACTTACATCCAAACCTTTTTGGTACGACAGGGCCGCGATTAAAAACGCTTATCTTCGTCGGTACATATCGAAACGGTATGAAGTAACATAGATATTTATGTACGAAAATGTGTATATTTGCATAAAAAATGTCAAGTATCTTCGTCATCAACCTGTAATTGAACATGTTTAGAAAAAAAAATGTAAACATATTCGGTTTATCATAGAGAAAACTTTATTTTATTTTGCAGATAAATTTAAGATAATTGTTTAGTTTCCATTAGAAAACGGGCCCTGGGCTGCTATTCCAAACGCTCTCGCGGCCGTATTATTTTGTATGTAAATACTAAATACACGAGAAAAACTGTTTTCTCGTGCCGCGATAGTGATTCAGAATAGCACCCCTGTAGCTCAATCACAAATAACTTTCGACGTGCTCAAAAACATGCTAAGCATTTGAGCGATCACAATGAACAATAATGAACATGCTTAAGTTATCGCAGTCATAAGTCAGCGCGTGTTTAATCTCTAAGTCAACGCTTGTGTCGGTTTGATTTTTGTTTTCCTCGTAATTAAATACAGTTTATTGGCGAAAAATCAGCATTAACCAAAAAAAAAAAATACAATTCATTGCATTTGCAAAATAGTAGGTAAGGAGTATCTAATACTAAAAAGTTAAAATTTAACTACAATTACTATGGCGACTGCTTTTCTTGACGCTTAGTTGGCCAACCGCCGACTCAATGCAATAAATAGCATGATAAATAATAAATACATAAATTATAATAGTAGTTTTTGAATATTTTCCATATTTACACCGGTGAAATTCAAATATGTGATTGCGCAGCAGGATTATACGTCGCAAAACGTAAATATTTTGACATTTAATATTAGGTGTTCACGAATGTTCCATTAGGATCGCGAATAAGGTAAACAACCATGGTAAAAAATTGTTATCACGTCGCTTATTAGCACGTCGATAGTTATTTGTGATTGAGCTACTGGCCCTAAATCGGTCATGGTTTGTGATGAAGTGTTCACTTCGACGCCGAATGACCTGGAAAAAAATAAATAAGTATGTTCTTCAATACCTAAAAATAAAAATCAATAAATCTGATTGCACTTGTACTAAAACTTTGCTAAAAACATTAATGTATTATCTTTGTAGAAATGCGTAGAACTGTTGTTTTGAAAATCTAACGTGATTTATTCTCTTCGATAAACTACGCGTTGTCATCTCCTCTTTACATTTCTAGCCCTAGCGTAGAATACCAGGGTTCTATCTGACTCTGGTACTTTATCATTCAATACAATCTGTGAACCTTTTTTCACATGTATTGAATAACTGGGTGCAATTGAAACTTTTAACACAACCTAATAGTTACCGACCGAAACAAGATATTCAGCCGAAACCGAAACTGAATTTCGACTTCTATTCTATTTTCGGCCGAAAACGAAACTTAATAAGTTCAAAGTCACTTTAAAACGCCCGAAATTAGGCGTTTTTTACAAATCACATCAACAAATCGCGTCAACAAATCACACAATAAGTCTATTTTTTTTCTTTTTATGTTAAACAGTGGCAATTTTTAACTGGGTTAACTGGGTTAAATTTTTGACTGGGTGCAATTGAAACTTTTAACACAACCTAATAGTTACCGACCGAAACAAGATATTCAGCCGAAACCGAAACTGAATTTCGACTTCTATTCTATTTTCGGCCGAAAACGAAACTTAATAAGTTCAAAGTCACTTTAAAACGCCCGAAATTAGGCGTTTTTTACAAATCACATCAACAAATCGCGTCAACAAATCACACAATAAGTCTATTTTTTTTCTTTTTATGTTAAACAGTGGCAATTTTTATGTTATACAATGACATCGAAGCTAAACAGGTAGTGCACAACGGAGTTTTAGTCCCAACACTCATGTATGGAAGTGAAACATGGAACTGGCAGAGGAAGGATGAAAGCCGAGTGAACGCGGTTGAAATGCAATCTCTTAGACGAATGTGTGAAAAAATCCATGTATGACAGGGTTACGAATGATTAAATCGGGCGAGAGTGTAAATCTGAGTTGACCATAATTGATAAGATTAAGGAAGAGTCTCTGAGATGGTTTGGTCACGTAGAACGAATGGACAATGAAAGAATGGTAAAACAAGTATATATGGCGAAAATGAACGGTAACGTAAGACGAGGACGACCGAGGAAGACGTGGCATGATCAGATAAACCAAAATCCTTATTCTGGTCATGTCAAAAGCAGACAGAACCGAAGGGCATGTATGACAAGATGTATGAATGTGGAAGAAGCTAGTAATGTATGCCAGGATAGACGTGTGTCCATTCTCTTTGCCTACCCCTACGGGAAAATGGCGTGATGATAGTAGTAGTAGTAGTACAATGGCAATACAATAACGAATTATCTGACTGGACAACAATCCGATATCTCTAATTGTCCTGATTTTCCACCCAAGGTCAGCTGAACTCTATCCGACCGTAGGTTTCGGTTGAGCCGAAGTTTCCCCCAGTTATTGGTCTAAACTGAAATCGCGGCCGAAACTCGTTTTATTTGCCGAAACTGGGCGAAACCGATGCCGAAACTTCAATCGGTCACTACGACCTAATTCCTTTAATATCCGGTATATCGTGTTAGTTTGTACAAAGGAATAAAGATCTATCGCAACGCAAATGGAGCTCTTCACTCTGTAACTCAAATAAACTTAATAGGGAAATATCACAGTTTAAAAGTAAAAACGGTCAATAAAATACACTCCAGTTTTATTTTTTTTTTACTTGTAGCATAAAAAATATTTTTATATTCGTAATTTTGAATTCCCTCAAAAACGGCCATTCCATGGGCCATGCCCCTAACACATCACGATTCATGCTTATTTGTTCCCGACCATTCAAATTCGTTTAGAGCATTGTCACGAATCTTAACGTCGCAAATATCAAGTCCAAACATGTCGCGTTTTACTAGTGACGTATTCTTTTAAAATTTCTTTCTTAAGTTTATGTATGAAAACATTTCTCCACAATATCTATATTGATTTTGAATATACAATAAATTATTCCAAATCCATTTCATATATTTTTATCGGTATTCGTAGTATGTGATATTTCCCTATTGTTAGTTGGAACTTTGTTATACCGAGAGGTCGAATTTACCCTTTTTGTGAATTATCGTCTCTCTCACGGCCTCTAATGCGAGGTTCTGAGGTTCTCCGGATCCGGACAGTTTTTCAGCCTCCAGCACAGTTTTCCCGGCTGTCCGGAAGCCGGACACCGGACACCGGACACCACACACCACTCATCTCTATTCACATCCAGTGATATACCGTGAACTTTATTGTCTCCCGCGAGCTTAACTGTCTATTGTTTTTATTATTGTGATACACCCGTCTCTTGTTACTAAACTATAATGGTCTAGATTTCAAGCCCTCTGCGACATAACGTTTTAAAATAAAAAAAAAGTTTTTATAATTCAAGGTAGCGCAAAAGTTGTCACCTGATGTTCTTTGGCTGTAATTTTTTTTACGAATGATAAAAATCAGTTCTGCTTTTGAATTGCGTTCATTTGATGTTTTATTTTTTTTCCCATTAAGTCGAGAAAATTATATCGGCCAAGTGGCCGCCGCCAGAATTCATGACCGCGCGGGCCCGATTTATGGCATTTTCCATCACTCTTTCCTGGGCCTCGATTATGATGGAAAGATAAAGACGTCAAACTTCACCTTGACGGTATAGTTGAAGATACATTGAAGCGATTATAAAGATATACTACCACCCCCCACCTTCAAGTTTTGGGTAGGTATATCGATATGAAACAAGAGGAAGCGTACGTCACGGTACACATATCTACGCTCTAAAATGACATAGCTTCAGTATGACGTCATAGTTGAAGATAAAAGTCTCCTGACCGACTATAAAGGTACACTACCGATACCCCCACCATTAAGTTTTTATGTAAGTACATCTGTTTGTACCAACGGGTCTAGAACCTCTCGATACGTTTATCTACGCATCAAAAGTGTCAAAAATTTGGTTCCGCCGAGCAACTTTTTCTTTAATAATGATTAATTAAAAATACGAGAGAGAAATTAGTAAATTTTTAAGTCGAATCAAATTCCGTGGAAACGGAGTTTAATAAGGAACATCAGCCCTAAGTGAAATTGTAAACAAACATGTTTTCTTACGCGCGGTAAAAATTAGAGCATTAAATATTTGAATAAAAACGAACCACTTTGATCGACGTCACTAGTTCGTATGAATCAACCAATGATAAGAGAGTTATGGAATATTTCCAGTTTTCTTGCCGCCAATGGATCGATGGGCGGAACTGATCAAGAATAAGCGGAAAAGAACCTCTAACGTCACACGCGGAGTTATTTCAGAAATTCAAAACTTTATAAAAATCATAGCGCTGATAATACGATATACAAAAATGAAAAAATAAATTGGCTTGGTTTAATAGTCTTTTAAAGTTTTAACAAATAAAAAAATATTTTAAAAAACCACTGAACTTCCGCATTATTTATAGCAAAATATAAAAAGAGGTTTCTCGCTTTCCTTCAATGAATTTAAGATGTATCTAATATTTCCATGAGTGTGACCGTCGCATAGTGTAGCAAATTTGATACATACCCAATTTTCCCAATAGTTTCTATGTAGGATTTAAAAAAATATTTTTCTATCCTTTTTTAGTGTATGAAATATCATTTTTAATAAAAATATAACACAAAAATCATGAAATAAACGGTTCACATAGGTTTATTCAACATACGAACGCCCCGCGATTCGTAAAATATTTACTCTTCTAGGATATAAGAGACCGCACACCCTACATCGAAGTAATTCGAAAAGAAATAGGACTTATACAAACAGTGAATATCACTGTTTCTAGAAAATGTTTCTAAACACAAAATTAAATTGAAAATCAATCATAAAAATAATTGGGTCATTCCGGTGACCCCGTTTCCAGCGTTTCCCTCCCATCGCCCATGACGCCATAAGCTCGCGAAATGTAATTTCCACCATACAGCATCAATCAATATAGCGCGCGGGTCGTGTCGCGTGACGTCACGTCAGGAGCACGCGGAGTCCTGGTCGCCCGTGACCCGAGGGCCCCTCCTCAAAGGGCATCGGGTTACGCGGCCGCCCGGTTCCGGGTAGTGACTGTTAGCTGGTGACCTTTTAATGAGACCATCCGGCTAGGAAGGACCAAACTTTTAAACATACGTAATACGTATTTTGGATACAACAAATCCATAATTTATTATGTTTCACCTTCATCTTATCCTTTTTCTCGTTCAGTGATGCATAGTACACTGCTTTGTTATAATTTCACTAAGACATCCCTTTTTTAATTCAATGGCAATAGTTTTCACGTATCAGTGTCACACTGAATTAACCAAAAAAATCGTATACATATATTTGTGCATAAATTTCATGTCAATATAGCCGAGAACAGAATTCGAGATCTCATTTATGTACTAAATATACAAAATGAAACGCTAGTGAGATTTTTTTCATTGACAATTTAATGCAATGTTTATTTGTCAACACTATTTATAAAATCAGAATATTGTTTTATTGGACATATTTAAATTTCTAAAAAAAACCGTATATGCGATCAAATCAATAAATGGAGATTGCGTACGGTTAGAATTTGATTAACAGTCAATATGTTAAATCGATGAATAAATAAACATTGCATGCCCAATATTTATAGTGACAGAATTCAACCTACTTTCATAATTCTTTTTTCCATTCCATACTTCGCTCCCATACATTAAATTCATAATCTACGTTTCTCCAAATAACATCAAACGCATATTGACAAAAATAGTCTCCAGAAGCAACATTCCTCTTTGATATTGGAAACAGCGGTAGAATATTTCATACAATAGTAACTGTAATAAATATTGCACAATTTAATGTATTTTAAAAATCATATAACAATAATTAAAAAGTTGATCCACACAAAATTATACGATGGACATTTTTAAGGACATATGTATACATAGAAAACCATTATAAAAGAAAGTAGAAAGACACAATGGTATTTAGAAGACTTGGTGGGAGTGGAAGCGGGAGAGAGGTGTTTATAATTGAATTTAACTAAGTGATCTAATAAAAGAAGACAACTTGTTATCAAAGAAATCAAGACTGGTATGTTTGTTGGCAGATCTAAGAATTCTGGGCACAGGAGAATGAAAACCATTATCAGTTATATGGTTACATATATACAGAGCATATTTTTTTTAATATTCCTGATTTGGTCAAATGTATCTACTTCAATGTGACTAATAGGCCGATGAGGCATTATATTTATTTTATAGATATTCAAATTTCTAAGTCAAATTCTTTATTCAAATCTTCAAATCATTTATTCTATGTTCTCGAGAGAGCGAATTCTCGATGATCAAACACACAGATTACATAAATATATATATATATATATATTTCTTACATCTTTAATAAATTCAAGAACTATTATTAAAATGTTTAAATATGAATTGGGTACTTAGTATTTTTATTTGTCTTTTTAATAACATTTTTATATTTGTAAATTGTTTATACTCTCTGTATATGTAAAAGCCCTTTGGGCGTTAATAAATAAATAATAACATAATATATTTTAATATGACTGTATAAACGTTAACAAAAATAAAGGATTCCTAGGTACGCATTACAACCAATTGGAAGTTAAGAATTTTCTTCAATTATAATAATAAAAATACGTACTTTGGGCGTTATTAAATAAATAAAAACATAATATATTTTAATATGACTGTATATACGTTAACAAAAATAAAGGATTCCTAGGTACGCATTACAACCAATTGGAAGTTAAGAGTTTTCTTCAATTATAATAATAAAAATACTTATATAGTTTTATTCCACTTTTATTCTTTTCTTCAATTGTTTATGAAGTAAATTTTCATTTTCATTACGAAAATATGTATATTTGTATTGAGGATTCGAAGTATCTTCGTCGATAACCAGAAATTGAACGGTTTTTTTTATTTTATAAATATACACTTTTTTATTCAGAAAATTCTCTTGACTTCCCATTGTAATCGGGGCCCTGATACATCTACAGCATTTCTTAACGTTTTTATCTTTTTTTATGATTCAATACAATATACCTATTATTATTACAAACTCGTTGAAAGGGTATTTAAGTTCATTCGGGGGTTGATTAATTAAATTTGTTGTGCTAATGCCTTAATATTATAAAAGTAACAATATTTTGAGTTTGTCCAAATTTTTGTAGACAAGGACTGGATTCAACTCCCTGGGCAGCTGTCAACATTAAATTACAACACTTTAAAATATTCTTCATCTCTGTTGTAATATGTTAACCTTCTCTAATTGGGCAAAGGCCGAAATTGGTTAATGTATTAATTAGTCGCTTTAAGGGTCATATTTCCAATACCGCCCATAGAAATTTCAACTACATTACTTCAAAACGTTGTCCAGAACGGTCTTTGGTTAAGTTATTGTTCCAACCGTGCGAAGTTGGCGCGGTTACCTAGAAATCCATGTGTTCATACCGTTGTCAAAACGGTTGTAAATAAGTAGAATTACTGATATTTATACTTGTATTTGTAATTATTTGTATTATAAAATTTAGTAATAAAATTTAGTAAAGAATATCTGTGTATTTTTATTATATATATTTTTTTCCTAACGTGTCTAAACAATCATTGGAAACAAATTCGAATTCTATAATAATTAATTTGGCCTATAAAGGGTTCAAATGTTCTTCATCTCTGTTCTAATATATTAATTCTCGTACCAACTTCGAAATGCATTCACCTATATCCAGAATACATAGGTATGGAAATAAGTTCAAAAAAATATTTGATATTTTTAATACAAACTCTGTAAATGCATTAAAATGTAATCTCACTTGTTATGTTTTAGAAAAGGAATGAATTTATTTAAAAATTCAGTCCTTTGCTTCATTGCCAAATTCCAACTTCTTCCAACCAACTGATAAAATAAAGGTGTTATTAAGATTATTTAAGCTTTCACATTGATCCAAAAAACGTATTATTTATAAAATCTTATTGTAGCATTATTTTTCTTTTTCATTATAACCTAGCTAAATACTAGTCTTAGAGTATAAGATACTAGTCGCTTTATGTTTATGTTAAATTATTCTCAATTTTGATTTGCTATATTTATATGTAGAACATAAGACTTTCTCACTTCAATTTGTTTTTTTTTAAAATGAAATATAAAGTAACCTTCCTAGATGCCTCATTTCCCATTGTGGAGGATACAATATCTGTTACCGATTGGCTTATGTCTTAAACCTAAGCCGTATTGACAACTAGATTCCTGGACCCTACTCATTCCCCACCCTTCCGCAGCCGTATTCCCTGGAAACCGTACCACCCTCAATAGGTACTGGGTACTGGGTACCCACTACTCTCACCGGTATAAATAATAGGTTGGTACTCGGTACTCGTCGGGGGGTATTTTCGGTTCTACAAGCTTCATTAGTATTCATTCATCCTCTCGGATATTCATAATGACGTATCCGTGATGAAGCAGAAGGAGAATATTATCTTACAAGCACCGTACAACTTAATTACTAACTCATGGACTTATCCTTACCTACGTACCTTAGTACTGAAGTTCATTCTGTGCTTATTAACCTTTCCCTTACTGTCCTTAAAACACCGGAGCGTTACGGTGCTGTGTAGTCACTACACATTGAAAAAATAAGAGATTTAAAAAGGGAAAATTGAATATTTACAGGGAATGGCTTTAATTAACCATAATTTTATTCAAAGATAATAATATTTCAAATCTAACTGCTGAAAACATAAAAAAACCATTGAGTATCGCGGCGAGACTCGGGCGAAACGTGCACCCGCGCCAACTTCCCGAGAGCTACTAAGTAGCAAGTAGCTAGTACTGGACTACGTGACTGGACATGTCTTTTAAATACGTACTTTTTATTTATTTATTTATTGTGGATAACTTATATAGCGCCATTTTCGTAATAAAATACCTCAAGGGCGCTTTACATGGTGATTCTATTGTTAAGTTAATTTAATTGAAGCTTTAAATTTGTAATTTAATTAAAATAATTTATTTTGTTGTCACGTGCTACGGATTTATTCAAATGATTTAGAGAACAAGTGGGTTTTAAGTTTTTTCCGAAACATCACTTCACTTTCACAGCCTCGCACCTCTGCTGGGAGAGCATTCCATGCCATAGGGCCTGCGACCGCAAATGCGCGCTCACCAAATTTAGTGCGCTGTTTGCGTAGAGGTATAATAACTTTTCCTCTCGCCGTAGACGTAGCTGATCTAAGCGTGAGACGCCTGTCAGCTAGTTCATCTGGAATGCATAGTTCCCTTAGATATTCCGGAGCCGAGTTGTGCAGTGACTTATACATAAGCCAACAGAGTTTGTATTCGACCCTCTGTGGAAAACGTAGCCAGTGTAGTTCCCGAAGTAGTGGAGTGATATGACTGAACTTAGAGATTCCGAAAATAAGTCTCGCTGCGGCATTCAATACAGATTGTAGGCGAGTCATTTTGTTCATTGGTAGACCTGCATAGATACCATTACAATAATCGACTCTAGACACTACAAACGCATTTATTAATTGACGGGCGGCATCAACCGGCAAATTTTTGCGTATGCATTTAATTTGTCTCAGCTGGTAGAACCATGAACTTATCGTTCTACTAATTTGAGCGTCAAGAGATAGGTCAGAATTGAGTAAAACTCCCAGTAGTTTAACGGTGGGTAAAACGGCACTCCCTACATTGGGTAGAGCCGTATCCTGGATCAAATTCTGTCGTCTGGCTGAAGCCACCCACAGTTGTTCAGTTTTTGATGGGTTTAATGTTAGTCTGTTTTCAGCCATCCAGTTTCCTATTTTCTTGATGCATCCATCAATTAAATTGACAAGCACACGCATATTGATCGGTCCAAAGTTGACAGTGTGTTTCTGTATTTGCGTTCTAGACGTCTTAGCTCTTTCTTTTTGAGTCGACAATTTTCGTCAAACCATGCATCAGATTTCCTTTTTCGAATAGTTTTCGTAGTAAATGGTGCATGTTTGTCTATCAGGTTAGATAGTACCTCATTGTACAACCCAACCAATTGATCGACGTCGTTTGAGCGACGGTCAATGTCCGGACCAATCAACGATGTCAGAAGTTCGGATTTAAAACTATTATTACTATTATTATCTAAATAATAATTATTTTATATTTAAAGTTCTCTATAGATTGAAATTATGTCATTTGGTTTAAAAGTACGATGTTTTGGAAATCGCACAATCACAAAACCTTGTTCTTGAACATTTTGTTCAATGTGACTCCTGTGGTTTATCCATTAAGGTACAGAAATTAAGGTAAGTATTTTTTTTACTTTGTTCTGTGTCCGGGCGGATGAAAAATACAGTTCTGTAGGTGAAAACGAACCTTTAGACTCGATGGCTGTTCTCGGGTGGAGAAAAAAACCGAATGGGGATAAGTCCGCCGCTTTTTGTAACATTCGCTCATTCGCCTACCATTCTTGAGGTCCCGGGTTCGTTCCGTGGCAGGGTAGACGTGAAACATTGATTTTAAAGGTTGTTTAATGAGTAAAATTTAGAATAATCGTTATGTAACGTGCATGCGACTATTTTGGTTACAAGGAGATAAACCAATGTATCATAAAAATGGAGAATTTACTTTCGCTAAAAATAGCAAAACTTTGTGGGTGCGTCACTAGATCTAAGTTCAAGATACAACGATCGTTCTTCGTACGATATAGGACCTGTGAGTCACGATAAACTGGCGTGTTTGTTGTGCAGGTTAAGAAAATATATTTATATGCTCCTTCGCTTCTTACGCTCAATTCAGAACATCATTGTCGGTGTTTACGAGCTTCTCGGCCTTGCTCTGCAAAATCATGTTTATTCAGTACATAAAATTGTACACAAAATGATCCAGGGGTGCGAGTGGTGGCGAATCGATTTCTGTTTGTCACCGAACGCGGTCGTTCAATTATAGTATCAGACATTGTTGTACCGTGTAACTTTGTTAGGCGCATGATTTATTCTCCCCTTGTCATCTGGGTGACATCTTGCTCGCAAGCTGCAAATAATAAGTATCGCATAACCTATTTCTCGCTCGCGGGATTCATTTCGCGAGAGAATTTTAATTTGTGTCGGAGTAAAATCCGCGCAGTCTCAACTCCGCAAACATTTAGGTAAAAATAATGTAAGCACCATGAAGATGATTGTAGCACTTCACCATTATTAAATGCGTAAAGTGTTATGTACGTACATAGTACACGTTGTATTTAGTAAGCTGGTGGTAGAAATTACGTACTCCACAGGATGTAATATACCTCGAGCTTTGATGCATTTGGCACTTAGCTATCTGGTAAAGCCGTAACGTAATTGATAGCCCAGAAATTGTTAGAGACATTTCATATCGAGTCCCTGTCCGTAGAACTCGTCAATCTGTACTCTTCGACATTCCTAAATCAATGACTAATTATTTAAAAAATAGCACTCTACGAAGAATACAGATTACCTAAAATGACAGTTTTAGTGACATCGACATATTACATTTTAAATACCATATTTTTATCAGATCTGTTAAAGACATTTTAAATTTATATCCTGCCTGACTTTTAATTTTTAATTTGATTTTTAATTTTATCTTTCAATTTAGCTTTTTAATTCTTAATTTTAACTTTTAATTTAAACTTTTTGTAACGTACGCGTTACCACGATGAAAGTTTCGCCGGTTCGTCACCCGCGTCTGCCGCAGTCAAGCTTCCCGGCGTAAGTGGGAAGCCGCCCTCCCAGACAGAGCCAAAGACAAAGTCGGAAGGTAGGAGCACAGCTGCGCCGACCGCAAGTCAACCTCAATAGCCCTGAAAAGGACTTTCCACCCGGTCCAAGTGGTGCAGAGAGGCGAAGGCAGTCAGCAGGCAGAGCGGAGCGAAGAGCGAAGTGCAGGAAGGCGAACAGGACGGAGAACGGAATAAAACACGTGTGAACTGTTCAGAGCTAGGAACTCAACTGATTTAATATTTCCATTTGACCGCCTTATAAAGCGGTGCGCGTCGGGCTCCGTGAGTCGGCCATCCCACCCGCGCCGGCTGCCTCGGAGTGGTGGGGGTAATCTTTCCCCGCCACTCGCTACATGCCGCCGGCCGCAGGTGGCGTAAATACGGGCGCTCAATGCCCGTACGGGCCATTTCGTCGGCAGCCGCGACGCGCGCAACATGACATTTACATAATATATTTTTATACATTTTATTCATTTTAACCTAGCTATTTTTCCCCGGTAATACTGAGGCCAGGCTCGAAAGTGACCATTTTATCTTTATTGAGAGCCCAGCCATCAGTTCTATACATTTACCGGGGATCCTTTCTAATTATTGTATTATTTTAATTTATTCGATTTTACGCGTCCGGAACACTCCCCCCGTGCAGCTAGTCTGTACTATTTTCCTGCTGGGCGCGTTGTTCCTCTTCCTTCATTAGTACGGCGATCTTCACCGCTGGTCTGGTGTAGGTGCCGTTGGTGGTCCGCACCTCGACGACTCGTACTTGTCCGTCAGCTGCTGGTTCTGCACGGGTGACTCTGCCGCGAGGCCAAGAATTCCGCGGCAGATTTGGGTCCATGATGAGCGCGAGGTCCCCGACCTGTATTGGAGGCGCGGGCTCGCGCCATTTCTTCCTGTGCGCCAAGGTGGGAAGGTACTCCTTCAGCCATCGGCGCCAAAACATGTCGGCCATTTTCTGGGCGATCCTCCATTGCTTATGAAGGCAGGCCCCTTCTTCCTTTTTGTTATAATATGCCAGAGTTGGCTGTGTATTGGCTGACCCGAGCAAGAAGTGGTTCGGGGTCAGCGGTGCTTCGTCGTTGGGCTTGGTTGACACATGCGTGAGCGGGTGATTGTTCACGGTGTACTCTGCTTCAGCCAATATGGTTTTGAGGGTCTCCTCTCTTGGAGCCTGCTCGTTGAGGGTTGCGTGGAGGGCTCGTTTTACAGATCTCACGAGTCTTTCCCACGCTCCCCCCATATGAGGTGATGAGGGCGGAATGAATTTCCACTCAATTTTGCGAACTGTAAGTTCGGCGAGCATTCTGGGGTCCGCCAGGAGCTCGTCTACGGCCTGTTTCAGCTCTTTGTCCGCTCCCCTGAAGTTGGTAGCGTTGTCCGAGTATAACGCGTGTGGGCAGCCTCTGCGGGCGGCCATCCTTCTTATGGCCATTATGGCGGAGTCGCTTTCGAGGGACGACGCTAGCTCCAGGTGGATCGCGCGTGTGGTGAGGCAGGTGAACAGTGCCCCATAGCGCTTTTCTTTTCTTCGGCCGTTGGTGATCATCATCGGCCCGAAGAAGTCAAGCCCGCAGTGCGTGAACGGCGGCGTCCTGAAGGCCAGTCGGGCCTCAGGCAGTTGCCCCATCAGCGGGGGTTGGGGCCGGCTGCGCAGCATTTTACACAGCGGGCACCATCGTGTTATCTTCCTCACAGCCCCGCGGAGTCGCAGGATGAGGTAGCTGGCTCTCAGGTCGGCGATCGTCCTCTCGACTCCCGGGTGGCCACCCTTCCGGTGGCTGTGCGTGATCAGCAGCCGGGTGTATGGGCAGGTCCCGTCCATGATAGGCGGCGCGCTGCAGTCCTCTGCGAAGCTCTGTGCCGCTTGGATGCGCGTTCCCATCCGGATGACTCCCTCTTTGTCTAAGAAGGGTGCCGCTGCATGGAGGCGGCTGTGCGGCGGGATAGGCGCCTTTCGTCTCAGGAGCTCCAGCTCTTCTCCGAAAGCCGTCTCCTGGGACCGCTTCAGCAGCATGATTTCTGCGGCCCGTGTTTCTGAGGCGTGAAGTTCAAAGGTCCCCCCTGGGGACGGTAGGGACTCGTGGCGGCGGCATCGTGCGATGAATCGCAGCACCCATGCCGTCGCCCTGACGAGTCGGGTCCACGACGAGAAGCGCTGCACCTGGGGTAGGGCCTCCGTCCGTCTGATGTGGCCCACGAAGTGGCGGGGTTGTTTCCGCTCCAGCGTCTTCTCGTCCGGTTGTTGTAGTAACTTCTTCTCTTTCGGCCAGTCGGCTTCCCCTTTTCTCAGGAAGCCGGGGCCTCCGAACCATAGTCCCGACCTCGCAAGGTCGGGTGGGCCCTTGTCGCGGGTCCCTATGTCGGCTGGGTTGTCCTTGGTGGGGACCCATTTCCAGTCCCGTACGTCTGTGAGCTCGTCAATCTCGCCCAGCCTGTTTGCGACGAACGTGCTGTACCGCAGTGGGTCGGTTCGCAGCCAACACAGGACCGTGCTCGAGTCCGTCCAGAACACGGTTTGGGTGATGAGAGCTCGACTCTCTTTTTTTATGGTGGCGGCCATCCTTGCCGCTAGTAGCGCTGCCTGGAGTTCTAGTCTAGGCACTGACAGAGGCTTTAGGGGGGCCACCTTGCACTTCGCCATTGCGAAACTTGTGGTGTCGGCCCCCACAAAGTATGCCACTGTGCAGCATGCCTGCTCTGACGCGTCGCAGAACACGTGCAGTGTCACGGGTTCTTTCTGCCCTTGCAGCGAGCATCTCGGTATTGTACAGCCGTTCGCTGCCAGCAGGTCGCGCCATTCCAACCACTTTTCGGCGTGGTCCGGTTGCAGCGGTTGGTCCCAACCTGTGTTTGTCCTCCAGATGGCTTGCAGCAATATCTTCGCCCGTATCGTGAGGCACGCAATGAAGCCTACTGGGTCGAAGATACTCATGGCGGCGCTCAACATGCCGCGCTTGGTGGGTCGCTCCGGGATGGCTGCACTTTCGGCTCCGTGCCGAAATATAAATAGGTCGCTCTTGGGATCCCATACGATCCCGAGGACCCGCTCCGTCATTACTTCTTCCCCTATGGTGACTGCTGTATTGGCCCGGTCGTCGGCCTTTACTTCTTCCAGGACATCTGGTTTGTTTGAAGCCCACCCGGTGAGCCGGAACCCGCCATTGCCGAGTACGAGGGTAACATCTCGTACCAGGCTTGCAGCTGTTTCTTCGCTGTCTGTGGCGTCTAGGTAGTCATCCATGTACATATTGTGCTCGATCGCCTCTGCTGCGGCGGGAAATTCTTTCGCGTGTGCTCGTGCGACTGTGTTTCGCACGAATTGCGCGCTGCTGGGTGAGCACTTCGCTCCAAACATCATGGACGCGAAGACAAACGTGTCGGGCTCCTGCCCGTCCTGCGTCCGCCATAGGAACCGCTGCGATTGCTGGTCGGCTTCCCGGATTCTTATCCGCAGGAACATCTCCCGTATGTCGGCCGCGATGGCTACTCGTCCCTCTCTGAAGCGGATCACGTTTCCGAGGAGGGATGAAAGCAGGTCAGGTCCCGTCAGTAGATGGTCGTTCAACGCCGTCCTCTGGAACTGGGCGGCGGCGTCGAACACGACCCTTATCTTGCCAGGCTTGTTGGGGTTTGTCACCGCGAAGTGGGGCAGGTACCATTTGCGCGAATGGTGGGCGTCTACCTCCTCGCGGCTTAGTTTGACGGCGTATCCCTTTTCAATGTAGTCCGCCATCTTGGCGCGATATGCGATCGCCAGTATCGGATCCTTCCGTAGTTTATTTTCCAGGGAGTGCAGCCGCTTCATGGCTGCTTGCCGGTTGCAGGGCAAAGAATCCCCGTCTTTCGCCCACAGTAAACCGGTCTCCCATCGTCCGGATGGTAGTTGTGTGGTTGAGCTGCTCATGAGCTCCGCCGCTCGCACATCTGCGGCGCGGCAACGTTCCAGGGTGGTTACACCTAGCGAGTCAACGGCGAAGCTCTTCTTTACCAGTTCCGCTAAGTCCCTTTCACCCTGGCCGTCTGGGGGTAATTCAAAGGCGGGGTGCACAGCCCCGCCGTAGGTGACGGCTCCTAGGGCCGTCTCGATGGTTAGCCGCCCGTCCTCTTGTAGGACTGGCGGGCCTGTAGATACCATTAGGGTGGCGTAATCAAGACCGATTAACATCTTCGGCTTGATGCCTGGCCCGTGTGTCTTGGTGCTCTTTCGGTTGCGGTGCGGCAGATCCATGACCCGCACCGTCTGTGCCTGGACACCAAATTCTTTGTTTCCTTTAACGAGGATTACGGATACACGCTGTGATTGTAGCGTGTCCGTGTTCCCACTGGCACCGATGAGTCTCAACTCCTCGCAGGCCCCGGTGGCGCCCACTGCACGGGCGACATCCTCCTCGAGGAGAGTTACCGATGAACCCTCGTCTAGTAGTGCGTGGATCTCCATTGACCCACGCGGGCCCTTCAAGGTTACTGGCACTACCTTGAAGGTCACTGGGACTTCCGTTCGCCTTGTCAATAAGACTTGCTCGTTCGGCGTACTGTCCACTCTCTCGCGGTGTAGCGACCGATGATGCCGCCCGTGGCACTCGTCGCACTTCGCCGCTTCACAGGTGGTCGTTTTGTGTCCCGGTTCCAGGCATCCGTAGCACACGAACTTGGCACGCACAATTGTCCACCTCTCCTCTACCGTTTTCCGGAGAAACTTCCGGCATTGTCCGAATGCGTGTCCACTCATGTCGCAGAACAGGCATTTTTTGTCCTGAGTGAGAAACACGTGCCTTTCTTGGGTACGCCTTTTCTCCACTCGGGCGGGTTCCGTGCTGATCCCGATGCAACCCGCATTCGGTATTGCACCGGTCAGTCTCGCTAGCCACAGTGCCAGATCCCTGGGGGTAGCTTTCCTCACGGTATCCGCTCGTGACATAATCCACATCATCCTCTCGACTCGTGGCAGCTTCTGAGTCATCTCGGACAGAAGCTTCGGGGAGGAGAGGTGGCTTCCATCGAGGCCCTCTACGGTCGATACGACGTTTCTTATCGCGACCGCGTAGTCCGTCAGGGCCTCCAGGGATGCGTTGTCGGCCAGTTTAGGGAGTTTTCTTATCCGCTCCAGTACTCTGTCCACGACGATCTCCGGGTGTCCAAAGGCGGCCTCTAACATCTTCACAATGTCCGGCACATTTCGGGGATCTACCAGCAAAGACGACACTGTGGCCTTGGCCCGTCCTGTGAGGGCTCGTTGCAGACGGAGAATGTTCTCCGCGTTTGTAAGGGAGCACATCTGTGTCGATTGATCAAATTGCGCCTTAAATATTCGCCATTCTAGCGGGTCGCCGGAGAATTGCGGTAGATCCCTAGCGCCGGTTTGCCTCGCCATGAACGTGTGCCACTCCGGCGGCTGTCTGTATTTCGTCACAGGCTCGCCGGTGGCACCCGGCGGCATGTATTCCGTGGGTAGCCCCTCTTGTACCCACGCGCTCACCGGGTCACGAAACTCGTAGCCCCCCAGTGGTATAGTACGTGCCGCTACGGGCTCGCCTGGCCCGGCGGCGTAGCGTACGTCGGCGTCCTCCCTTCGGCTGTGTGCGGGTGGCGCCTCATTGTCCCGATGCCGCTCATTGTAGCGGCCTTGTAAATGTGCGTTTGTCGCTCCGGCGTAGGCCGGCTCAGCGGCGTAGGCCGGCTCAGCGGCGTAGGCCGGCTCAGCGGCGTAGGCCGGCTCAGCGGCGTAGCGTGTGTTGGCGGGCTCCTTCATCCTGGAGTCCGTCTCTGCGACCGGGTGCCTCCGTGGCACCCCGTCTCTCACCCGGCCGCTGTCGTAGTGGCTCGGCGGAAATGTGTACGCCGCTCCGGTGTCCTCCGGATCAGCGGCGTAGCGTGTGTTGGCGGCCTCCTTCGTCCTGGAGTCCGCCTCTGCGACCGGGTGCCTCCGTGGCACCCCGTCTCTCACCCGGCCGCTGTCGTAGTGGCTCGGCGGAAGTGTGTACGCCGCTCCGGTGTCCTCCGGATCAGCGGCGTAGCGTGCGGTGGCGGCCTCCCTTGCTCTGAAGGCTGCTTCCGTGTCGGCGACAGGGCGCTTCCATGCGGCCCCGTCTCTCACCCGGCCGCTGTCGTAGTGGCTCGGTGGATGGATGTACGCCGCTCCGGTGTCCTCCGGATCAGCGGCGTAGCGTGTGGTGTGGCGTGCGGCGGCGGCCTCCCTTGTGCTGAAGGCTGCTTCCGCGTCGGTGACAGGGCGCTTCCAAGCGGCCCCGTCTCTCGCCCGGCTGCTGTCGTAGTGGCTCGGCTGCTGGATGTACGCCGCTCCGGTATCCTCCGGATCAGCGGCGTAGCGTGCGGCGTGGCGTGCGGCGGCAGCCTCCCTCGTACTGAGGGCTGCGTCGGTCCTAGACGCGTCTGACGTCAGCGGCAGCGGCTTGTGAGCCGGTTCCGACGTCCCGTGCGATGTGAGGTCCCTCTCGATGGTGGGCGTGAGGGGGGTTGCCATGTCTCGTCTGGCGTCCTCTCTCGCGTTGGCGGCCTTCAGCGCGGCGATGATCTCGTTGAGGCTGCTCACCTGCCTCTCGTGATGTGCCTCGCGTTCCTCCATCTGTCGGCGAAATGTCGCCGATGAGATGGACCGCTCCGAGGGTGCGGATTCCTCGTCCGAGTCCTTTTGTTCCTCCAGAAGTCCTTGATGAGGCTCCTCCTGGCAGTCGTGTGAAGGCCCTGGCTGGGGCTCCTCCTGATGTGCTCGTACAGACCCCGGTTGGGGCTCCTGAAGCTCCTCTTCGTGCTCCGTGCCGGCGTCTCGACGCGTTCCCGAACGCGTCGACACAGGCGATCTGTTGACCGGCATGCTGTAGGTGTGTTGTAGACTGGAGACCACTGGCGACGATCCTTAGCTCCGAAGGACCAAATGTAACGTACGCGTTACCACGATGAAAGTTTCGCCGGTTCGTCACCCGCGTCTGCCGCAGTCAAGCTTCCCGGCGTAAGTGGGAAGCCGCCCTCCCAGACAGAGCCAAAGACAAAGTCGGAAGGTAGGAGCACAGCTGCGCCGACCGCAAGTCAACCTCAATAGCCCTGAAAAGGACTTTCCACCCGGTCCAAGTGGTGCAGAGAGGCGAAGGCAGTCAGCAGGCAGAGCGGAGCGAAGAGCGAAGTGCAGGAAGGCGAACAGGACGGAGAACGGAATAAAACACGTGTGAACTGTTCAGAGTTAGGAACTCAACTGATTTAATATTTCCATTTGACCGCCTTATAAAGCGGTGCGCGTCGGGCTCCGTGAGTCGGCCATCCCACCCGCGCCGGCTGCCTCGGAGTGGTGGGGGTAATCTTTCCCCGCCACTCGCTACATGCCGCCGGCCGCAGGTGGCGTAAATACGGGCGCTCAATGCCCGTACGGGCCATTTCGTCGGCAGCCGCGACGCGCGCAACATGACATTTACATAATATATTTTTATACATTTTATTCATTTTAACCTAGCTATTTTTCCCCGGTAATACTGAGGCCAGGCTCGAAAGTGACCATTTTATCTTTATTGAGAGCCCAGCCATCAGTTCTATACATTTACCGGGGATCCTTTCTAATTATTGTATTATTTTAATTTATTCGATTTTACGCGTCCGGAACACTTTTAATTTAAACTTTTAACTTAATTTTAATTTAAACTTTTCATTTTAATTTTAACTTTTACTTTTGATTTCAACTCTTAATTTATACTTATTCATATATACACCTACTACCTGCATCTAATAAATTATTGTTGGTTGTGAATTTTTACTAAGAAATTTAAATGTTCATGGTAGCAGAGAGAGAGGGAGGAAAGTAGAGTAGCTATACAATGTCTTCTCCTTTTTATGTACTTTTTATTTAATATTTATATTTTAACTTTTTTAGAATTCAATTATTTTTCCCCTTTCCTCCTGCATTCATAATAAATTAGTGTGAAATCTGTAATTGGTCTTACTTTTTTAAATTGTTCTTTTGTACCTTGTTTTATATAAAGACTATGGTTTCATTAATATAAAAAAAAGACCCCTGGGACCAATATCAACATTTTACGCAATGCAGAAATCGTGTATTTTATTTAATAGGGTCGTTTATAGTATGCACCTGAAAACCATATGCTTTAGTGCATGAGAAATATAATTTTGCGTGAATCTCAGGATGTCGCGTGGGATGAATAAATGTACCTATTTTTTGTATCAAACCCAAGGAATTCCTAAGGACCAAAATTTGCATTATATAAATCCATACGCAGTCCTTCAAGAATGAATTTGAAATGTAATTTCTCGTGGTTTCTACGTCGCTCAATACGGTAGCTTTAAAGTGTAATAGTATAATGGCTTTTCGTAATGTCTTTCAAATAGTAAATTAATATACAACATCTTCGCGTCTTGTCAATTGATCTGGTGGACTTTGAATAATCTTTCTCTGTGTGCTACTACATCAGCTAACAAAAGTAAAAATGTTTTTGTCTATTTTTGTTTTACTAACTTAGATAGATTATGTTCTAATCACCAGGAATGCCACTGTCGCCACTATGGTTGCATCGGCTGCGTAGCATGTGATGTTAACGACCTTATCTCCCTTAGTTCTAGATTGACACTCCATTCTTGAAAGCGTTTTTATTTACTTATTTATTTTGTTTGTGTAAGAAAAAATTTTGGCTTATATTATTGTGATATATTTAGTTATAAAGATGTTAAACTTGATGAAAAAAATGATCTGATTATTTAAGTCTCGAATTGAGTTGAAGTAACTCCTGGGTACGTATTCTAATGGGAAGTTAAAATTTATCTTCAGTTTTATCTACAAACTAAAATTAAGTTTTCTGTATGAAATATATTTATTTATATATACGCCCAATGGGCATTTTTAGAACATATTTATACATCGAAAATTATTATAAAGGAAAGTAGAAAGACACAATGGTACATAATAGATTTGGTGGGAGTGGAAGCGGGAGAGAGGTGTTTATAATTGAATTTGATTCAGTGATCGTTTGAAAGAAGACAACTTGTTATCAAAGAAATCAAGACTGGTATGTTTGTTGGCAGACCTAAGAATTCTGGGCATATAGGAATGAAAACCATAGTTAGTTCTTTGGTTATCGGTATGAAAGAATACGTTTTGTCTGAGGTTTCTAGTTGGTAATAATATAATATTTTTACCATATTTTTCTTCTAAACATGTTCAATTACCGGTTACCGACGAAAATACTTTGAATTTTCATACAAATATACACACTTTCGTACGTAAATATCGATTTTAGTTTATACCGTCTCCGTATATACCAATGAAGATAGCCGTTCATAATCGCGGCGCTGGAAATGTAATTCATATCGTCGGGTTCGTAAAACAACGACGGATGTGCGAAAAATACGAAATAGACTTTCTTTTATATTTGATATTGAAAAGGTTTTTTCCAGGTTTGAAAAAAATATATATACAGGGCGTTCTTTAAACCCTGTCACATCCGAAACCACGATAATCAGTACGGGGAAGAAGACATATTAGCATATTTAAAACGATATTTAGAACGCAGATTTTTTTTAAAAATAAAATATTTAAAAAAACAAATGGTTGCTTACTTCCGCAGGGGAGAAGCGAGGGGGGCGTGGACATGTGGTTGACGGTGTATCAGACTCCCCCCTCCCCTCTGCTCGCTTCATTCTTGCAGAAGTAAGCAATAATTTGTTTTTTTTTTACTTTTTATTTTTGCAAATTTTATTTGTTCTAAAAATTTATTTTTATGTGCCAATATGTCTTCTTGGTCATACTGATCATCGTGGTTTCGGATGTGACAGGCTTTAAAAAATATCCTGTATAACTGACCCAAGAATCAAATGGTGTGCTTTTGTACTTATCAAATTGTGACAAAGTGTAAAAAAAAATTAAACCGCTCTCAAGTAAAGTGGAAGAAAATTACATGCGGCGTCTTTCTACGATCCTGTTCCGATATTTGTTATACTTTGTATTATATGATTTAAAAAGAAAAAAAGAAACCACTTGTTTGAGTGAAATACAACCATAATGTTGGTGGAGTGTTTTCGCCTTAGTGGCAACTTTTTGGTAAAAATCCTGAAATAGGATATCGAGTCGATGTATGATATGCGCACTAATATCGAGATCCGTGAACGATATAAGGCTGAGACAAGCATTATCGACAGAATCAAGAAAGGGATGCTGCGTCGGTTTGGACGTGTAGAGCGAATGGACAGTGAAAGAACGGCTAAAAGGATCTACTATGCGAATGTTGATGGATGCGGAAAACGAGGAAGAGCGAGTAAGACATGGCACGATCAAGTTCATCAAATATTACTATTTAATTTAATACCAGTTGAAAATCGTGAGGAAAAAAACCTAAATTCATTTAAAAAATAGTCAAAAACTTATTAAAAACAGCAAGTGAAACTTAAGTGTGCATATAAAAATATTTTACTCTTCATTTATTTTTAAATTATGTACTTAACTTTAATAAATAAAAACAAAACAAAATAATAATGTAATGTAACCCGCAGACAAGCTTTGGCTTTGCGGGAGCAAAAATACAATTATGTATGTTATTTATTTGTTAAAATTGATAGAACAATTTTTTTTTTAATACTTGAAGATGGACATGTTAAGAGTAGGAATAATCGGCGTGTCACCATGAGAAGATGTATGAATGTAGATGAAACGGCGTGATGGTTTGTCTTTTTGATAAAACTGAAAGTCAAAGCTCTGCCCCGGCACACCGCACACCTGATTCCGCTGTCCACCTTTTCCGCGGTTATTTTAGAGGGGAATGCCATTCCTGGGTATGTTAAGTGGATAAAAAGTAAATAGACCGTGTCTCATGTGCAGTCGGCTCGTCCGCCGTCCGAAATAGCCGGGGATATGCGAAATCTGGGAAAATTGATGGCAATTTTACAGCGGTCGTGTCGTTCACCGCGGCCGCCCTCCGGGTCGGGCCGGGCCGGCCGCTGCGCGCTGCGAGCGTACTGGTCGATTAATTAGAGCTGGCGCGTTCGCAAAACTTGCACAAACTTAAAACAAATGTGCTATCTTTTTTTTTTTAAATACGTGTTGGATAAGAGGGTCATTGTCGTGTGTTTAACAAAAATGCATTGGGTTTAGAAAATTTAATATTTTAATTAATTTTTACACACGTACATTTTTTATTTTTAATAATATTTTGTGTTCATCATTGTCGACGAGTCAAATAATAAAATCTCCAGTTTTCTGCCGCCATTTTCGATAAAAAAAATTGGGAGCGACACGTAATTAATTGAATATATGGCCGTTTCTCAACTGATTGTTTCTGTTTTGCTCTAATCCAAAATATGTTTTATAAAATATAGCACATTTGCTTAAAATTTCATATTAAGGTTTTTTAAAGCAATATTCTGTGTATTGAGTGTGTAAGTTTTGCGAACGCGCCAGCACTAGATAATCGACCTATACCTAGAAATAAAAAAATATATTTATAAACCTGTGTTTTTAATCCATAGCTATACATTTAATATATATAATTATATTTTTACTATAAAGAATCGCAGCAAAATTCAGAAGAACGCAGAAGCATCCTGTGTATATTTTATTACCTTATCATTAGCAATTAACAAAGCAAGAGTAGTCTATGTCACGCCCACAAGCGCGTCTGAGCGCGAGAGAGACAGATATTATTTTCATAATGCGTATGCCGTGGATGTCATACCATACGCTTATTCACAGATGCTACACAATGCGTTTGTGTAAGTTTGCGAACGTGCCAGCTTTAAATAATCCACCAGTACTCACCGCTGACCGATGGCCGACTTTCTGCTGGCGCCGGTCAGGCCGCTAACAGAGTATGGAATGAAGCCCTGCATTTGTACCGCGAGCTTGGCGTTTTCTCACCCCTCCAATTTCGGATGATAACAGATTTCACCCAAAAACGGATTCCCAGCATTTTAACCCTTCCGGGCTTAAGGGGGGTATTTACAGCGTGTATAGCAAACCCTGTATCATTGGAGACGACGACGGTCAGTATGAGCACGAATTGGCGTATTTTAAAAAATAAGTTGGTTTTTTTTTTTTTTTTTTACAATATATATAAGAGGTAAAACAGACTATTCAAAAAACAAAGCATAATTACATAGCAATTAAATACATATTAATTGTAAAAATAGCAAACAAAAAAATCCCACAAAAGCATGGCCTGTTCGTGGGTATACAAGAAAATGTTAATGAATTTTTGCTCCTATAATAAATAATAGACAGTTATAATATTTTTGTGTAACATAAGAAAGAGAAAATATTATGTTAAAGATTACATAGTATTTGTTTTATAATAATTTAAAAAGGAAATAAAAAAATATAAAGAAAAAAAGAGTTCATATCTTTAGTTTGGATCCAGGATAGTGAGTGTTTTTTAAAAGGAGAAATATTTTGAAAGTTTGGAATCAATTAAATATTATCAGTAAAAAAAGAATTAAAACATTTTGGGCCTATAAAATATGCATGTCTCTGTGTCATTTTAATACAAAAAAAAGTTCTCTCACTCTGTCCGACGGCCGTCCACGTAAATAGCGGCGCTCACCCGCGCGCGGGCTCAGTGGACACTGTGGACAGTATGCCGCGCGGCGCGCAACACGCAAAAATGAACACATTGAAATAAACAAACAATAATTATAAAAATATAAACCCATTAAATTCCCTTATTCTATATCAATCCCCGGTAATGCCAAGGCCGAATCTGAAAGTGAAACTACTCGTCTCTATTGAGGATTGAGCACTTGGCTATTACAGATACCGGGGCCCCATACTATTTAATTCTTTATTAAACTTATGCAACAGTAAACATAAAATGCTTCAATAATTTATACGAGACATTAAATATTATTACATTATCTATTTTAAATTTCAAGAGGTTGATGTTTGATTCCGGGTTTAAATTTAGATAACCCGTGTTTCAACATTTCTATTCCCGACTGTAGTGTTTTTATTCCTAAAACGATTTGTCTCATTCGAACTGAATGTTAAAGTAAAATAACATTTGTGTGCTAGTTGGAACGAATGTCTGTTTGTATATTTTCATCTATATCTGATTATTTAAATTTAATCCGTCTGATAATACCTCAGAGTAATAATGCGCCAAGGTATAGAGGAGCCCAAACGTAAGAACATAATTATATGACTATTGGGTATTAAGTTAGCTACAGTTCGCAGCAAAACAATGGGCCGTACTCAGGTCGAGAATTGCCAAATGGATATTAATTTGCATTGTAAATATTTTTTTAATATGTACCTGTGTATTTATGATTGCAGGGTTATTCCAATTTATTTTTATATAGTTCGCCTATATTTATTTTATAAAACTGAAAATACATGTGTGTTTTTTTATTTTTTATTTATTCATTTTATTCACAATATACCTTTGTTACATTTATTGAGACATACATCCCAACTCCATGGAACCAAAGTCCTGGGTTGAGTTTGTTTGTTTGTCCGTCACATCTCCGAAGTGGCGAGTCGTAGCGGCCTGAAATTTGGACACGTCATTTTAGATG
Source organism: Micrasema longulum (assembly GCF_059751315.1). Classification (NCBI taxonomy): domain Eukaryota; kingdom Metazoa; phylum Arthropoda; class Insecta; order Trichoptera; family Brachycentridae; genus Micrasema; species Micrasema longulum. The sequence goes on along the minus strand of NW_028278886.1, from coordinate 47,230 downwards.
CGATTTCAAGGTTAACATTGCTATTTTACAGTAAAATTTGAATCGACCTCTACTCGATAAAAAACGATTTTTTTTATATAGATGCCTAGTGCGGCCCCGACATATTGCCCGTAATCAACTGTCATTATCAACAGTAAACATACTTTATTTCACAAATGTATCTCTCAAATTGAGAAAAAATATAATACACATGTCGGGATAAATGCCAAAAATCAATGTAAATCAAAGGAAAATATTCTAAATTAATTACCTGTAGAAACTGACTCCTTTGACGCTCCTACTGCTGTAACCAAACATACTGCAATTTACCATAGTCGGTTTTTATTTATTATAACGTAAATATCCAAGTTATTTACAAACAAAGCCAAGCACAGCTACAAAATCATCCGATCGAACCGTTATGTTTATGTTGTCAAATAAAACAATGGCCACCAATTGGTTGCTAACCAACAAACCAACATCGCTTGCGTTCTATGAAACATAGTGATAGGGCTTCTCTCTAGGTTACGCATTATTACTCTGAGGATACCTATTTTATCGATAAAATTTAATTTTCTATCTCTTGTGTAAAAAAATAAATAAATTGCGTCATATTCTAAATATTAAATAATTATGTGTTAAAGACATGTTATTTTCCAGTTTCCATAAAATCTGTATTTTGCAATACGCTTTTTGCTTTCTTTTTCCCGTCTTCCGTAAACTCTTAAATATTTCCATATTGAAACTGGGGATGAATGAATCGTTTGTTAGAGAAATATATCTGAATGTTAACGATACCATAAAATAAATAAAACAACTTTGTTCTTAACCACTATTTATTTTCACCGGCCGGTTTCGAAGCAAACGAGCTGCTTCGTCAAGGTTTACATAACTAATGAATTATTTCCTATTTTATTTATTACATATTTATTAAATACCCTACGTGGAGCTAATAAATCAAGTCTTTTTATTTTAAGTATTCATCTTAAATTACAACCCTTTCAGGGAAAAAAAAAAATTGATTTATTAGCTCCACGTGTAGTATTTAGTAAACATAGATAAATAAAATAGGAAATAATTAATTAGTTACGTAAACCTTGAAGAAGAAGCTTGTTTGCTTTGAAACCAGTCGGTGGAAAAAAAAATAGTGGTTAAAAACAAAGTTGTTTTATTTATTTTATTACAATGAATAACCACGAAGTTAGTGCTTCAAATATAAAATTTATATTAACGATACAATTAATAATAATTATTACTTAGAAGCTTGGATAAATGCTACCACATTTGACAGACCTAGATCGTTGTAATTTTGAAATCATCGATTCGCCTGTCTCTGTCGCCATCTTAAATTCAAAACCCAGACGTGGTATTAAGTTAATCGGCATCCAAAAACCTATGATGAAGTTGCGACAGACTGTGTTATTAATAACGGTCGTATTACATGGCTTTAGAAAACAAAACAAGAAATTGGTCAGAAATTTTATCAGAATGGAGAATTTTCACTTATCATATTGAAACTCATTTAAAACTTTTGGGATTTATTAATAGAAGCACAGCTGACTTAAAAAATATCAATACCCTTAAAACTCTCTTCTCTTCCCTAGTTCGCCTGCACCTAGAGTATTCCTCTGTTATCTGGTCTCCATATTATGTTTACATCCAGAATATTGAATCAGTTCAACATCGATTTTTAAGAAAGATAGGCTTGAGGTTGGGCTTATCCTGAGACCTATATACGTATAATGAGTTAGAAACTACCTTTAATATATCTTCTCTTCAAGACCGTCGAAATAAATCCGACCTTATAGTCCTATTTAAAATTCTTGCTTCCGAATCTCGAATGTTTCGCAGTGCGTAAAGTGGCCACATAAACCAGCCAATGACAGGTCATAAGCCCTGTAAATGCCTAGACTTCCATATTCCCTTCTCAAAAATGTTTTTCTTCTCTGTTGCAATAAGTTTAAACGAAAATATTGCCAAAAACAAACTTTCCTGCCATCATATTATAACAATATTAAAGTTTGTAAAGGAGTTGTAACTTTATACAACCAAACAACTTTACAAAAAACTGACTTCCAGGAATCATTTCCATATTCTCTTCTATAAGGTATTCTATAAAGAGAATACCGATATATATAGAAAATGCTCTAATTTAGATCTACTCCAAAACCTCGTTTTACACAATCGATTTTATATTTTTTTTTCTTACATTTTACAATAGGTATACATAAATTACAAACATACTATTAACAAATTACAACAGGTGTGTTTGTAATTTATATATACCTATTATAAAATGTAAGATTATTATTTTTTTAAATCGATTGTTTAAAACGAGGTCTTGGAGTAGATCTAAATTAGAGCATCTTCTTAAATTCATAATTTTCATAAAATGCGTATTACACGACCCAATATTTTGACTCAAAATCCGAGCAGTTTTCCGATTCGTATAATACAGCCTCAACACATTTCCAGCAGAGTTAAGGCAGTGGGTAGTCGATTACACAAACTGCCTCCGGCATGAGGCATGACATGACAGCGTCAGTATCAGGTGTTGCGCGACGTACGCCCGTCGCCCGAACCAGCACCCAGTACCATGTGGCTCGCGGCGCATGGCGTCTGGGGCATACTGCATACTACGCCGAGTGTCGGGTGTCCCATTACCCGCAAACCGGCTCCGGACGGTAATACTTTCACTGCGGCTCCGTCCGCTGTCTGGTCGGGCGGTCGGGCGGTCGGGTCGGTCCGCGGACCTGGACCCGCGTAGGTCAGGGGCCGCGGTGCGATTAACCCGTTATTGTCCGGACACCGTCACCCGTCGTACAGCACAAGCACGAGCGCAAAACGCGACCCCTGTCCCTGTCGCCTGCACGCTGTACGCTGTACGCTGTACGCGTCAAAAGCGGGAGGATGGGAAGTGTAAATCTGAGGTTTTCAAGCTCTCATTTCTTCGCTTGGTCGATATTTTCTTCAGTGAACGCGTTGTACCAATAAAATTCTCTTGTTCGCTATATCTGTAATTTTTTCAATATTTTTATTTGTTTATTTTTCCATACCTATATTTACTACACATATTGCATATTTATATTTTAATGTATTTCATTGCTTTATATTTGTTTTATTATATATTATACTATATTATTTATGTTTCAATAACATTTATTTATTTATTTATTTGACACTTTATATACATATACAATAAATATACATATAAGGGCGGGCATATAGCCTTAAGGCAATTTCTTCCTACCTACCCAAACCGTTCAGTTTGAGAAAATTATAAATACATGGACATATTAAATCTTACAATTTTATACAAAAATTAAAAGCAAAGATTAACAAAAATAAATAAATATCAAAAAAAAATTAACACTATACTATGAAGAGAGGAGAAGGGATGGGAAGGAAAGAAGAAGGATATGGGAACAATTTAAATATTATGATAGTGACATGTCAATCTTGACTTAAATGTAAATAAAGAAAAAGGGGCGTCTCTAACATTAGTGGGTAGATTATTCCACAATCGAGTGCCCACTACTGTGAACGAGGAGGCAAGAAAATTAGAGCGATGACAGGGTATTAAAAGGGTTCTTTCGTTACTAGAACGAAGAGATAGTCCGTGTTGTGAAAGAGGTTGGATGAGCTCTCTCAGATAAACAGGCGAAGTGGGATTATTTAAAATATTGTGAAGAAGTGATAGAATGTGAATGTTTCTTCTATGCCTGGTACTGAGCCAGTGTAATTGCATGTATTCTTGGCACATATATATACTTTATATTTGTATAATAACGATTTTTAATTTCTTACATTTGATTAGCTAGGCATTTATAATTAAGTAATTTTAGTTTTTCTTTTTTATGTTATTGTTTTATTAGTATAGAACTACTTATGCTCTAAAGATAGAAAATCTCCATCTTAGAACAGGCTGTGCCATGTTAGATGGAGACTATCATAAACAGAGAACACTCCGTTTTCATTTTCCAATTAATCGGTTTTATATAGATTCACTGTTATTAAGTATGTTTATTATTTTTTGCAATAAATTTATAAATAATAAAAAAAAAATACTTAGAATAATAATTACAAAAATACACTTTAGAAAAATACATCTGAAAATTAAGCTATAACATAAATTGAAAAAAATACCCGCAAAGACTTCAGCATCTGAGCGTGGGCCATTCCTTTTTTAATTATTAATAAGTTTATAGCATATAAATATGGTATGACATGACCATGAAAAGAAAAATAAAAGAAACGAAAAAAAAAAACAAACGAAATTAACAAATGCATTTTTACATTTTTTTTTAAAGGTGTCTATCTGTTCCTTCCACACTAATCCAAGACCTCAAACCTACTTTAAACTGTACCAGTGATTTAATGTTTTGTACTTCCTTAGTTAGAAGATTGAAGGATCTTGGACCAACATGTAAGGAGTGCCTTTGTGCAAACTTAGTTCTGCATCCTGGAACTGACAGTACACTATCAGGGCTGGTATTCCGAATGCGTTTACAGCGCGCTTTAATGCGTATTTAGTACGTAAAAACGCGCTATACCGCGCTATAATTTCATTTGGAATACCAGCCCTGATCTATTGCCAATACGATTTAAATTATTACTTAACATTTCCCTATTTAAGTATACATATAAATAAATCGTTTCGTAAATACATTCGTATCGTATGAGGGGAGAACGAGTGCGAAATACGATTTGGATTGCGTTTGAGTGAGATGGATATATGAACGAACGAACTTACGAAACGAAATTGTGACAAAATAATCTTGCTGCAACATTTTCAACGCGTCTAAACTCGAAATTTTGTTCGCAAAAAAACGAATCGTGACGTATTAGGGGCGTGACAAATGCCAATAACAATTTTCGCAGGAATTAAAAAAATATATAACACCTATTCTCCTCTACGGACGCGAATCGTGGCACCTCACTAGGGCCCAAAACGGCAAAAAGTTATGAGAATAGTGGCTCAGAAAAATCTTGGGTGTTCGTGCGTTGGTTTGACTTTGTAATGAATGAGGTAATAAGAGAACGGACGCAGCAAACTCCAAACTGTCATCAGGCGGAGGCGATACGGTTGGCTTGGCCATGTGCTGCGGATGCCTCCTGAGAGCCTCAACCACGCTTGCCTACATTACAAGCCATCAAGTTCTCGACGTCCACTGCTGACTGTTTGTTAGCATTTCGCGTCAGAAATACGGGACGCGAACCTGACTTGGGAGGATGCACAGGAGCTAGCAGTCAACAGATATGGTTGGAGGATCTTTGTGGACATCATATGCTATAACTAGGGAGCGGACACGGATTAAAATATTGACAGGCGCCGTGGCGCAGTTGGTTAGACGTCTATCTGTGAAACTGGCGTCGCGGGTTCGATTCCCGCCAGTTGCAAGAAAAGAATCCAAGAAAGATTTTTCTCAATTGGTCTGGGTGTTGTGGTGTATTTTTCAATACCTCCTTCCATATCCCCTCTATCCCCTTTGCTGACAAGCCTCAAAATAGAGGCTTAGCGGGTTATTCCTTTAAAAAAATATATGTATAATAGTTTTAGCTCGATTATATTATTTGATAGACCCTCATTAACCTTTCCCTCACTAAGCATCCAAAAATTACACATGAACCGAACGGGGGGACCAAACGACCCCAGCGCCTACTTGTATATGCCATCAAGAAAATAAAACGTTGGAAGTGTTATGACCGTGCTATAATTTGTTCATGTTTTCTAGTACACATATTTGACTCATTCGTGTATTTTATTCATTTTTGTTAGTTTGTCGAACGCTTACGTACATAAAGTGAAATTGACCAAATCGGTATATGGGGGATTCGAATCCCCCCTTCGGTCCGGCTACGTTATTATAACATCGTAAAAAGGGATATTTCTCTATTATTGGTCAAATAAACGATTAGAAGTACACCAAATATTCTCCTATTATAACTTGAATGTTGCATGGTGTGGTGACCGGGGATCGGTGTCTGGTGACTGGTGACTGGTGACATCAGAAATGACATGACAGTGAAGAATCTCTCCGAAAGTAGTTCAGTCGGCGGAAACTCACCGTTGTTACGTTATGACAAGCCGAGACAAATTCCTTCACTAATATTATGTGACAAGCTGTCGTCAAACTAATATATTATTTTGTATTGAACTTAGGCGCGGAATGTGCGGCATACGGCTACAGGGTGGCGTGGCACAAAGGGACACGTTCCAAATTCGGAGCTGGTGTGTGAATCATCTGACTACTTTCGCGTGACAAATTAAGAAGTTCAGTTTTTTTTTTAATATTTTTATTGGTCAATAGATTATTAAGCAAATCCGATTTAATTTTTTAATGTATTGTATTTAAAAAATAATAATATTTGGACTCCTGTATTAAGTAAAGTAGCCTTACGTGTCATGTACAAGGCTAAGGTACTCGGACAAAATCGTTATTGTTTTTTGTCTTGGAAATGGGATGTTCGATCACTGATTTTGGTTTATTACCTTTTTTTTTTAGTAAAAGAAATATTTGCGTTCTTATAATTTACGCAAATATTTAATTTTGAGGGCCATTTTCAAATAGAATATTAGAAATAACTCACTATCAGAAAATGGGAATCAAGTTGGGGTAGAGTGGGATTCGAACCACGGACCTTTGATCCGCGAGTCCCAGACACTAGCCACGGGACCACAACCCGATTTATGAGTCCAATCACCATTGTTGCAAAGTCCAAGAACAATGGCGCGTGATAACTACTTTTAAAGACAGTGTGGATATCTGTTAAGGATATTCCATATTTCCTGCATTCTGCTTCAAGATTTTGGCGTTGTAAACGATGTATTGTGTTATCGGCGCGTGTGCCGTCTCAAGAAGACGTGGCATTATCAGATAAACCAAAATCTTAATTCCGGTCATTTCAAAAGCAGGCAGAACCGAAGGGCATGTATGACAAGATGTATGAATGTGGAAGAAGCTAGAAATGTACGGCAGGATAGACATGTGTGGCGGTCCATTCTTCGCCTTCTTCGGGGAATGGCGTGATGGTTGTAGTAGTATTGGTAATTCAAATTTGTTGCAACAGAGAGGGAAAACATTTATGAGAAGGGAATGTGGAAGTCTAGACATTTACAGGGCTTATGTCATTGGCTGGTTTAAGTGGCCACTTTACACACTGTCCCTTCTCAAAAATGTTTTCCCTCTCTGATGCAATAAATTTAAATATGAATACCTCCCCAGGGAGGAAGTTCAGCCAGTCTGCCAGCATTTGGACGTACTCAAAACATTGTTGTATTAGTAATTTATTTACTGGCAGATAAACGCACTAACCAGCACCCAAGGACCCAACCAATCTCCACTCGATGTCCTTTTGCAAAATGTTTACCTGCGAGTAGAAACTGAATAAATTAATTGAAAAAAGAAAATAATAAAAATGCGTCCACCCACCCCAATTTTACGACGACGGCTAAAAAAAAGTTTAAACTATATAAATAATAAATATACTATATATTAAATAAGATAAATATGGACAAAACAAGGAGATAGTGGGAAGGAATAGAAGGAAAATGATAAGGAGTGGTAAAGGATGATTGAAGGAAAGTAAGAGCTGAAAATTGCATTTGATTTAATGATTAAATGAATTATGAATGAAGAGCAAGAAAAGAGACAAAACGTCTATTCTCTGTTATTCTGAATCAAGCCTATTAGTTCTCATCTGTACATATTGTATGGCGTGTTAAATATATCTAGACTTTAAATTTTTTTGTTACATGTCACACTTAACAAAAAATTTAATAGTCTTGTTATAATTTACCGGCGTATTGGGTTGGGACGATACATGTGAAATGTGCCAATGTTTATCGATGTTCCCATTCAAGAAAATATATTCTTTGAGAAGAAACTCTGATAATAATTTTACTGTTTTAATTACAATCGAATTGAATAATAATTTTGACCTATCCCAGAATCACGACCTGCGACCTCGCGACCTCTCGACGTCATAACTTTGTTATCACGTACGAGGTACGAGCGTACGCATATAGTTTATTGATTTTAATTTGAAATCTCTAGCATAAAATATAAGTGCTTTGTCAGACTTATTGCTTAAACAAACAAGACGCCGCCTTGTTTTCGATATATAACATTAAACTATAAACTATACTAACCTCCTGAATAAAATACAAATAAATGCGGGATTGAGAACACTCATACACCGGGACATATTTAAACTGACTTTGTTTTCAAGTAATGCAACATATCACACGGCTTTGGACCGCATGTGTCGGGAATATGTGCGATTCCGCTATAGACGATTCTCGACATCAATTTCTAAATCGAAGCAATCGAAGCAATTTTCGAAGACGAATCGAAAAAAATATGAAAAAAAATCTAGTATAGGAAAAACGTATGTATTTATCATAAATCATTGGTTTTTGTCACGTTTAAAGGGTGTTCATTAGTAAATTTGTCATTCTGCCAAGGTTTGAAGGCAAGAATTCGAATATATTTATTCTTTTTTCTTCGCCTCTCACAATGACACCATTGTTATCTACAAAGTAAGGTTGTAGTTTTTTTGCCGTTAAATTGACTGATTGGTCTAAATTTTAATTTGGAAGTGTTGTGTGATGTTTTTAGAATTTACAACACGCAAAATATTTTACAGACCGTCGTATTTTGTCATTTTAGATAATTTTCGTGGCTAGAATTCTATTGTTTTTAAATAAGAACTTCATTAAGCTATTTAAATGCTTCATAAAATAATATAATATGTTATTTTTACAAAATCAGTTTTACGCCTGTCAATTCACGAATATGTTTCTTAAGAATAGTCCAGAAACTTATTTTATTTGTAGACGTCGCTCAGTACGCAACTCCCGATTTGAATTAAACTATGCCGCGTTGTGTCGTTTTAAAGTGTAGGAATACTGCATGGGTTTTAGAGAAACAGGATTGGATCACATTTCACTGTTAAGTAGCAAATGCATGTGTAAGTAGCAAATGCATTACTTAAAAAATTAATTATTTTTCCATTTGTCAGATTTATTTATTTAGTTTTTGAAACCAACACAGTCATTATAATAAACAATATATGAAAAATTACAGCAAATAACAAGACCAATTATGGGTTTAAGACTGTAAAAGAAAACAAAATTGACATTTTGTTAGTGTTGCCAGGGTAGTCAACTTTTTTACGCTACTTTGCTCACTATCCGACATTATCTTTAAAACATCAAATATTATTTTACATGACATAAAAATATCCTTTTTATGTAAACTATATTTGTTTTTTTTTTTTAAGCTCAAAGTTCATCAATTAAATGACCGTTTACTTATCTACTCTGTTGTGTCAATTAATGTTTCCACGTGTACCTACAATAAAATTTTAGAGAAATTAACAAATTGTTTTTTAATTTTCTGAAGTTTGATTATATTTTTCGCGATCTGGCAACATTACGCTGTGACTTTGCGCATGCGCGCGGCGAAAGTAGGGCAAAGTGGGGGTTTTTTTGGACACAGTCCGATGTATTCAAATTTGATTCTACGCTCCTTTTGGACTATTCTTAATTTTATGTAATATGTATTTAGAGTACATAATGTTAAATTCTCGAATGCTATTTTCAGTACATAATTGGTAATTCGGCTTCAATTTTTTAAAATTAATTTATACAAATGCACACATATATTACCAAAAATAAATACGTATCCCAGTTAAATATGAATTCATAGACGCCCTCTATACAGTAATGTTTATTTAAACCAGGGATGCATTCAACGACCATACATACATATGTTACCAAAAATCGGGGGCCACTCATTTTTGGTATACAAATTGGTTTGTATATCTATCAGTGCTGCTCTGTAATTGAGAAGAGCTTTGCAATTGCGCCGCTAGGCGTAGTCTGACGTTTATACAAAATAATATTTATATTTGAATATTAATTGTTTTAAGCTTTGCCAATCATTCATGAACAAATATTTATCAATGAAAAGTTACACAATCCTTTTTACAATGTTTATCCGAAATGTTTTTACACGCTTTCATGACACAAGCAGGCATTTTGGTTTCGATTCTAAACGTCACGCCCGGCTGGCGGTCGAAAAACGTCCAAATACGCTTTGGGGATGACTGAGCTTTTGGGCATATGTTAAGTGTTCATTTTTGAGTCATTATTAATATTCTGATGCGTATCCTTAACTCATGAGACCAAAACCCCTGTGTTGAGTTGGAATACAACATGATGGAAAGTGGGAAGCGTGCAATATTTAAGAATACAAAAATAATCAATATAACATAAACATCAATTTTAATTATTACCATCTGGACAGCACGATTATTAATAAATAAATCTATCCAATGCTCGCCAGCAGTCTCCTGCAATGGTCTCTTCACTTGGACAACATCCAAATTTCAACATTTCTCCGGAAAATGGCTTTCATTTTGGAAATCTTAAGGGAATAGGCGGTGGCGAAGAATTTTGGTGAAAAGGTATTTGAACATTGTTTTTCTGTCACCCTCTCGCAAATGCGATGGATGTAAAAAAATAATTAGTAGAATCGGAAACATGTAATTTAAAAACCGTGTAAAACGGGGTTCCAGTGTATATCAATTTACACAAATGCTATTCTATATTTGCCTCCCGGTTTCGCTAAGGCTAAATCCGAAAGTCTACCTTTGTTTTTATTGAGGGTCCGCACTTAGCTAACAGATACCGGGGTTCGTTTCTAGGGCTTCTACTTTTGCGCATCCGGAACTACAAAAAAATGTACTTTTAGAATAAGTGTCTCCGATACTGTGCAAAAAGAAAACTGCACGTCGGACTGATTATCCCTAACTAAAAAATACGTTTTGTTGTCCCGTTATTTTAAGAATGCGTACCGGAATTCAAATTTCTGTGTCGGTCGGCACCTTTTGCGTTTTTCAGAAATAATTTTCATATTTGTGTACCCTACGTCCGAAGGCTGGAGATAAAACTGGGCGTTTTTAAGGATTTTTGGATGTTCCTAGTTTTCATAATAAACAATTTGCCAAAAAACATACTTATAGGGACACGCCAATAGTTAATATCCAAGGAGATAATACGGGAATATGTTTGTATGAAGAAAAGCCAGCCCTCAATATGTTCATCCAGGACATTGAACACTCTTGGGGATAAATACTTTGATATGCTTAATTTGTTCCATCTTTGTTTTGATTTTTTGCTTTACGTGGAATCGTTGGATTTGTTAGCCCCTTTTCCTCAATGTTTTTTTCGAACAGAATTTTTTGATAATGCCCAATGCTAGGCGTCCATTACTTATCGTTTTTCTGACCAAGATAATTCCATTTAGGTTCACAAAAATATCTACGGCGCTTTTTCCTCGTCGACCTTCCATTTTCAAATAAAGAAACTCAGTGTTTACAGCGTACGTAACTAAACTAGCCAAATTTAATATTAGAGAAAGTACCTACTGCCTACCCACGGCTGAAATATTGATTAGGTACCCACCTGTCCCTTTTTTCGTGACACTCTTTTAATCCGAAGGTTGTGTTACACGTAACAGAGTGGCTTGGGCGGATTGGATGGATTTATTCACTGAATTAAAACTGAACTAGGGCGTGAAGAGTTGTGTTGCTATTTAGGCGAAATAACGAGACAAAATAAATTACGCCGTACGCTTTTATAATCTAATTTATTCTTACCTTATTACTGTTTTACCCCTTTGAATTATGAATTTATTCACTCGGTTTTTTATTTTTTTATTTTAATGTTTTCAGTTTTTTTAATAAGAAGTTTATCTTTTTATTGTCTGAGCCACGAAATACTCATACAAAATTCATGTGGTGTGTGCAATGACGTATACTTACAGACGTCACAAGTCCGTAATATATGGCATTTCAACGCGTGGGTAAATGCCTTTATTGAGTGTGTGTTGAAAAAATGCTTTAATTACATCCCTAAATAATAACTCTGATAGCTGGTAGTATCTCTGATAACTATGTACACAAAAATAAACAATCTAAAGATATGGTTAAAATTACTGAAAATAATAATAAATTATCAAATAATCATAAAATAAAATACAATTATTGTCAATCGTTTTTTAAAGCATAAAATCTGCGTATACCATATCTACACTGAGTTTTTACTTACGGATCTACAGACATCGTGTTTTCTTTGACAATCTGACAGATGGAAAAATAACTAAGTTTTTAAGTAATGCATTTGCTACTCACACATGCATTTGCTACTTACACATGAAATGTGATCCCACCCTGTTTCTTTAAGATCCCAGCAGTATTTCAACACTTTACAACGACACAACACGGCATAGTTGAATTCAAATCGGGAGTTGCGTACTGTGCGACGTCTACAAAGAAACTAATGGGTCAAAACGTAAAACTACTCCTTTAAGAGTGGTTTAGTCGCCTTCTGTTTGATTTCTGGACTATTCTTAATTACTACTACTACCATCACGCCATTTCCCCGTAGGAGTAGGCAGAGAGAATGGACCGCCACACACGTCTATCCTGGCATACATTCCTAGCTTCTTCCACATTCATACATGCCCTTCGGTTCTGTCTGCTTTTGACATGACCAGACTTAAGATTTTGGTTTATCTGATCATGCCACGTCTTCCTTAGTCGTCCTCATCTAATGTTACCGTCAGGGTCTCCGAGATGGTTTGGTCACGTAGAACAAATGGACGACGAACTGGATATCATTAACATGCTAAGTTAATTCACTTATGTGAAATGCTATTGCTATTTTATATTAAATGTTTTCTGTTTTTACCTCGTTTAAGCTAGATACTTTTTGTTAGGTTCTAGGATTCATGTTTTTAGGTGCATTCTGTGACGAGGAAGTTCAGAGTTTATTTTTTTAATTTTTTATATTTGTTATTAGCACAGAGTAATAATGCGCCAAGCTATAGAGGAGCCCAAACGTAGGAAAACCATTCTTTGACTATTGGGTATTAAGTCAGCTACAGTTCGCAGCAAAATAATGAGCCGTACTCGGGTCGGGAATTGCCAAATGGATATCAATTTGCATTGTAAATTCTTTTAAATATGTACCTGTGTATTTATTATTGCAGGTTTATTTCAATTTATTTTTATATAATTCGCCTATATTTATTTCGGATTTGAACCACGGACGTTTGAGCCGTGAGTCCGAGACACTAGCCACGGGACCACAACCCGATTCATATATTGGCTTCATATATTTTATCAAATAGATGAAGCCAGTGTCCCACAGATGAGGTTTTTATTATTCTTTTTACTCATCTGACTTACGACCTGTCTACCGAAACCGACTGGTCGTACGTCGACGACTACCCGAATTAGCGTTAATTAAATTTAGCAAGTCTTTTCAGCAGTTGCTATTGTAAATGAATTATGAATGAAACATTATGCTAATCGTAATTGCGTCATCACACTACAATACCGCATGTCCTACATCCGTACAACATGTCGCATGTCGGTACGATAGTATATAATAAAGCCATGCGGGCCCAGATTTATCTTGTTAACAGTCCGAGAAGGGTTGATTGCCTAAATTAGATTTACAAACAAACCCTCGCCCCCACCTCCTCCACCTCCTACTTCTTAACGCCTCGTAACGCCGCGTGACGCGACGCCTTGTTTAACATTTAACGTGATGCATAGTATATCGTGGGTATACAAAGAAAACCGATTAACTGCAAAAAGACAGTTTTGCGTAAATTGAATTTTCAAGTTTGGTTGTTCAATAAAAATCAAGTTTTTTTTTTATATATTATATATATATATATATATTTTTTATTTGAAAATTTATTTATAAACCCTTACGGATTATTACATTCATTTTACAAAAAAATAATATAAACATTTTTTATTCATTCTCTGTTGTTCAAAATATTATTTTTTACATCTTTTGAAAAGTTTGTCTGAGTCTTTTGTTTAGTTTTGTCTGGTAGTTGTATATGGTATTTGTCTGATATTCTCGTATTATGTCCATGTTGACTACAATTTTTTACACGTTTCAGTTCTTCGTCTACAGTTACATTAGTGGTTTATTTATGGATAAATTTTAATGATTCTAGTTGAAAGAGTTCAGTTATATTTAATTGCTTAGTTTGTTTAAAAAGTTCTCTAGTTGCAGTTAAATAGGGAAGGTCATATACTAACTTTAATATTTTATTTTGTTGTCTTTGTAGTCTTTTATTTTTCATGAAACATATTTTTATACATTACAGAATTCATATGAAATAAAAAGCAACAGAATTTTGAGAAAAAAATAATTAAGTAAGATAAGAAAAATAAAATCCGCATTTGGATGATTTTCCTTGTGAAGAAATTTGTGTTCGTTGAGTTAACCGTTTACATTGTCTAACTGAATTTGAGTTGTATCAAATTCAACACTGTTTTCATCTTCAGATAAAGCATCTATCACATTAGCGGAAGTGGAAAGACTCTTGTACCAATGATGGAATTCTCGGGGAATGACGACTGTTTTGCATAACTTTAACAAGTCTTTTTCCACATAGTTTTTCGCTGTAGTAAGGTTTCACTAAGGCAGATATCTTTATTTCAATGAAAACTAGCTAAACTCACATAGTAGTTGTTTTTACTTGTAATAAAAACTTTGGATGTGATATTGTATATATTGTATATATACCAGACAAAGACACTTTACCGTTTTTCCTTGTATATTCATTTTTAAAAACACTTCACTTAGAATCATTTAAGTTGTTTTCTTTGTAAAGATTTGGGAAGAAAAGCTATATACAGGGTGTTTTTTAAACCCTGTCACATCCGAAACCACGATGATCAGTATGAGCAAGAAGACATATTGGCACATTAAAATATTTTTTTAGAACGAATAAAATTTAAAAAAATAAAATATTTAAAAAAACAAATGGTTGCTAACTTCTGCAGGAGAAAAGGGAAGTGAAGGGGGGAGTCTGACACACCGTTAACCACGCGGCCGCGCCCCCCTCGCTTCTCCCCTGCAGAAGTAAGCAACCATTTGTTATTTTCAATATTTTATTTTTACAAATTTTCTTCGTTCTAAATATTTTTTTTAATATGCCAATATGTCTTCTTGCCCATACTGATCATCGTGGTTTCGGATGAGACAGGGTTTAAAGAACACCCTGTATACGTTTTTACTCGCTCTACAATTCTCTGAAACTCTGTTAATGGCGGTAATATCATTTAACCGATCATACCTGTAAATAGAAGATACAAATTTGAAGTTAATGGTATTCATAACTCAAATATGCCAAAAACGTAGTTAACCGGTTTTCCTTGTATACCCAGGATAATATCGCACACTGAGTAGAAGACTGTTATAACTCAAAATTTATCGATTTTGAGTTATGGACACAGTCAAAACGTGAATTTCGTTTTGCATATTTGACTAAAACAGACGTGATTCTATCACTAATACCTGAGAAGTTATACCAATGACCTCACTTTTCCATATTTAATTTATTCATAATATATTTTTATATATTCTATGTTTAATCAAAAATAATTATACTTTCATTAAATCCTGATGTACCGAAAAACCTTTCACATTTTCTTAGAAGTATAACTTTATGTATAGTGAAACTGAATTTTGTGCCCTCCTGTAAAATCAGTAATTTTGAGTTACAACAGTCTTCTACTCAGTGTGCGATATGTGGTAAGTCAACAAGTTAAAGGATTCATAACCAAAAGGGGGTTAATAATTTTCCGCTTAACGTTTTACGCATAGGTAAGAAAAAAGTACGATTTATTCCTGAATTTTTATGCTATTCTGTCCCGAAAAATACTGTTTTATATTGAATGTTAATTTATGTTGTGTCCGTTTTTCACAAATGATGAACATCAGCCCTACGGGAAATTGGATACAAAAAACGTTTTCTTGCGCGCTGTAAAAATTAGAGCATTAAATTGTACTGCAAAATTCCTTAAAAATGTACGAAGAAATAATAAAAACGCACTACTTTAAATGACGTCACTGGTTCATATGGACCATCCAATGATATGAGAGCTTTGAAGGATATCTTGTTTGCTTACCGTTAACGAACCAATCGGGAGAACTGACAGAGATGAACCTCTAAAGTCACACGCGGAGTTATTTCAGAAATACAAAACTTTAAAAAGTCATAGCGCTGATAATACGATGTATAAAAATATATATGTTTTTAAATTGGCTTAGTTTAATAGTCTAATAACCTCAGAGTAATAATGCGTCAACCTATAGAGAAGCCCTATCACTATTTTTCATAAAACGCAAGCGATGATGGTTACCAACAAATTGGCGGCCATTTTGTTTTGTTTGACAACATAGACATAACGGTTCTATCGGATGCTTTTGTCGCTGTGCTTGGCTTTGTTTGTAAATAACTTTGATATTTACGTTATAATAAATAAAAATCGACTATGGTGAATGGCAGCATGTTTGGTTGCAGCAGTAGGAGCGTCAAAGGTGTTAAAAGAGTCAGTTTTCACGGGTAATATGTTTTTATCTCTGTTGTAATATGTTTTTATTAACAGCTCCCTCCCTAAGGGGTTGAATCCAGACCTCGTCTACAAAAATTTGGACAAACTCAAAACATTGCTAAAAAGACTTTGTTTTAAACCACACAGATTAAATGCATACGCAAAAATTTGCCAGTTGATGCCGCCCGTCAATTAATAAATGCGTTTATTGATTATTGTAATGGTATCTACGCAGGTCTACCAATGAATAAAATGACTCGCCTACAGTCTGTATGCCGCAGCAAGACTTATTTTTTGAATCTCTAAGTTCAGTCATATCACTCTACTACTTCGGGAATTACACTGGCTACGTTTACCGCAGACGATGGAATACAAACTCTATTGGCTTATGTATAAGTCACTCCACAACTCTGCTCCAGTATATCTAAGGGAACTCTGCATTCCAGATGAACTAGCTGACAGACGTCTTACGCTTAGATCAGCTACATCAACGTCGAAAGGAAAAGTTATTATACCTCTACGCAAACAGCGCACTAAATTTAGCGAACGCGCATTTGCGGTCGCAGGCCCTACGGCATGGAATGCTCTCCCAGCAGAGGTCCGAAACTGTGAGAGTGAAGTGATGTTTCGGAAGAAACTAAAAACCCACTTGTTCTCTCAATCATTTGAATAAATTCTTCTTAGGTGACAAAGTACATTATATTTCTTAAATTGAAAAGTTAAAATTAAATTTATATCTTTATATAATCACTTTGTAAAGCGCCCCTGAGGTATTATATTACGAAAATTGCGCTGTATAAGTTATCCATAATAATAATTATTAAAATAAATGTAAAACAACTTTGTTTTTAACCACTTTTTTTTCCACCGGCCGGTTTCAAACTTACCCAAGCTTATTTATCAAGGACGCATACTCTACTAATGTATTCTATTCTATTATTATTTTTTACAGTGATAACTAAATATTACATTATTGATGCCCACGGTGCTAATAAGTCAAGTGTTTTTGTCATGTCGTTCTTTTAATGATGGGAGTGTCAATTTAGATACAAATTTTAATTAAAAAATTTACACGTATTTATTTAATTACCGACCGGTTTTAAGGTACTGCTTAGCCGTGAACTCTGTTAGTGTATTATAACATCGATAAAGAAGAGTAGTCTGTTCCGAAAACGTATATCTACACACTATACGCCACTATTATAACACAAGAGACTCGTTCTTTCGCTTCCAACCGCGTTATCACGGTTATTTCGGCTAATCCGAACTCCCAACAAGGTCCGGTCCCAATTAGTTCGGATTATCGGGACTGTACTGTACTTCATACTTGCTCCTTTGTCGAGATGTAATTTATTAATGAATATTTTATTTCATTTTATTTAAATAAACGTCACTTAGTTGCCTTTTACGTATTAGTAATACAGAGCATTTAAAACAATATTATTAAGTAACAAATTAAGAATGTATAAAAAAGATAAACTGTATAAAATATCAAATATTACTAGTTATAGAATTATCGATAAATGATAATTTGGTATTAGAACTGCTTTGAATCAGTTAAAAAAAAACTAAGGAAAGAATTTTGAATAACATTAAACGATAAAAAAAAATAAATATTTGTATTAAAATCGCGAAGAGAAATATTTTGTACTTATAAATAAATTCAAGAAAAGAAACGAAAATAGAACAAAAAAGACACTAATAAAGAAGTTTAAACAATTTTTAACAATGGTAACAAATAGTTATCTAGAACTTATAAAATCCTATTTTATAATTTTAACAGTGTCTACCTAAATCTGTCGTATTTATTTATTCTATTTTTCTTCAATGTAGGTATAATTAACACGCTTATTGAAAGTCAATATATAAATGAATAAACAAAACAACACAAATATAATAGATAGTCAGGTTTCAATCAATAACTTCACATTCCAATAATAATCAAATAAAATAATATTGTCAGTTCCATATACTGCATCTTCCTTGTACTCATTTAGTCCATAATAGGCCCTTTTTAGAATTACGCTTTTTATAAAAATTTTGAATTTATTGTCCGTCATAATTAGGACATTGTCGGGTATTCTTTTTTTTTATTTTTTATTTTTTAATAGTAAAAGAAATATTTGCGTTCTTATGATTTACCCAAATATTTAATTTTAAAGGCCATTTTCAACGAGTTGTAAATAACTCACCATTAGGAAATGGAATCGAGTTGGGGTAGAGTGGGATTCGAACCACGGACCTTTGGTCCGTGAGTCAGAGACTCTAGCCACAGGACCACAACCCGATTAGAATAAATAATAAACCCGATTAATTCTATTGTAGAAGCGCACGCAGTGCCCCGCAAACATGTGCTTACCTTAGATTTAATCTTGGGATTACATATTTGTCTGATAAACGAGATTTGCCAAAAGAGTCGGGTTTTTGTGTTTGACAAGTAATAAAATGCATTTATAGTCTAAAGTAGGCTTTTAATTTCAAAATGCGTAACATAATAAATCATTTAGAATTTCAAATTCACTTCTACAATATTGAAATAAATTTGTAAATTGATCCCTCAGTACATTGGGATTTGTTATTTTAATGACATTTAAAAAAAATAAGAAAATTAAAACTATGAAAATTCAACACTAAATAAATTAAATGTTGCGTGACTTCACACATATAAATATATTATGAGTATTATCTACTTCGGTAAAATTTATGGCGTATAAACAAAAAACCTGTTTCTATGTAAGAACCTACTCGTAGATGTCTGTTAGAGGACACCTAACCTTACATAATATAGAATTACATAAGCTTTTATTCAAGAAAGTAAAAGTTTAAATGAAATTTATCTACATAACATTGATAGGTTATTCTCACAACAAATCGAGAAAATGTGTCATTTTTTAAGTTATGCGGGTAACGATCACTATCGATACATTATTTAATTCAACAGAATGGCGAGTCAGTGTTGCCACTTTGATGTTTTTATTATAATAGTTGCTCAGTTAATGAATTAGTTCTACTTGGTTCAAGAACTTTTATACGTAAAAAATGTCCGTGGTCGTTATGTAACGATAACAATGTGTACCATACGCGAGTCCGTCCACAGATTGGATGGAACCAATGCTTCTCTAAAAATTTGACTTCTAAACAATCAGTATCTATAAGTTAATGAATATTTTTAGTAAATACAACAAATATTATTTCATTAGATTGATTACTGAAGTGAAATTCACTGCGCTCCAGCTAATCCTGAAATAAGGGACTGCGTAAGTTTACTGGTTTCTAAGAGGCGATTACCCTGTACGGAATTCACAAGTTCGCGCACGCGCAAATTGAGATCTTTAGTAGCTTCGTGGAAGCAGTTCTAACAAACCAATCCCTGTTATCTATATACTAATATTATTTTATGAATTTCTTTCTTACCTTTATCTGTAAAAAAAAAGTGTGTATATGTATGCCTGGAGAGCGAATTGGCGATGAACGAAAGTAAGTCAAAAGTGGTGGTATTTGAAAGGGGAGGTGAGGTTACTGACTGCATAATAAATATTAACAATGAATGTCTTGAACGAGTAAAAGAATTTGTCTATGTGGTAAGTATGTTTTCAATAGATGGAAGAGTAGAAAAAGAAGTTGAACGAAGAGTAAATACGGGCAGCAAAATGAACGGCGTACTAAGACCAGTAATTGCTAATAAAAATATGTCAATCGAAGCTAAACTGGCAGTGCACAACGGAGTTTTAGTCCCAACACATATGTATAGAAGTGAAACATGGAACTAGCAGAGGAAATATGAAAGCCGAGTGAACACTGTTGAAATGCGATCTCTTCGAGGAATGTGTGGGAAATCAATGTATCACAGGGTTACGAATGATTAAATCAGGCGAGAGTGTAAATTTGAGTCAAGTATAATTAATAAGATTAAGAAAGGGTCCCTGAGATGGTTTGGTCATGTAGAATGAATGGACGACGAAAGAACGGTAAAACAAGTATATATGGCGAAAATGAACGGTAACGTGAGACGAGGACGACCGAGGAAGACGTGGGAGGATCAGATAAACCAATATCTTAAGCCTGGTCATGTCACAAGCAGACAGAGCCGAAAGGCATGTATGACAAGATGTATGATCTAGGAATATATGCCAGGATAGACGAGTTCTCATTCTCTCTGCCTACCCCTGCGGGAAATGGCGTGATGGTAGTAGTAAACCGGTCCCCGGTACCGGACATCCCAGTGGAAGGACACATTTCTTGTTTGTATTTTATATTTTAGTATGTTTTGTAATGAATAATATCAACATTAATTCCCGCATCTGTTGTCATGATTCTTGCATAATTTTATTGTTTGAAATTCATTCTTGTGAGCTTATTCCAAAATTTATAAAAATATGTATTTTGTGTTTCACATTTTTGTGCGTCATTTGCGAATTTTACAGTGTATTTTTGTGCATATTATATCAAATCGATGCGTTCATTTCATTCGCGGTTCTCTATGTTATATTTTTATCTATGTTTAAAATATATATATATTCAAAATACTAGGGTACACTTCTTATTTAGACAATTCATCATCCCTTTTTGCACACCCAGTGGTTACATGAAGGTTAGGTGATCAGTCTTACGCTTCAGGTGGAATGAAATATTCCATTTTCACAACCTTTTTTCAGTTAAGTTCAGTGCTGAAATATAACGTTTATTGGCAGAAAAATTAAAGTACCTACTTACTTGCAATACAAAATAAAACAAAATAAGTGATAGACATGTGAAAATTGCAAGAAAATATTCCTAGCAGCGTAGATGCAAACATTCCTGTTCTAAAGCTGTATATATGTTTATTTATTAAAAACATTGTACATTCATTTATTAGCGACAGAGACACAGTTTATAGCGATACAATCAGGAACGACCCACGCATGTGATCTTGCCCCGACTCGCTAGAAAATCCGTGTCGTCGTCGTCTTGACCACTACACCACGGCGGCCGCCAATATGTTCATTATCTTATTACGCGTCCATGTAGCTAAAGAATTACTCTTTTTCCGTTATTAAATAATATTTTCAGCATTTTTTTAATACTTATTTCCATATACTGATTTTACTTATTTGACTTTAAAAACAAAAAAAAAGTCCCCTGTAAAATTTGCAAAATGGTCCATTGAATATACAAGCACTGGGGCAGCGAACTGTTGTTTTTCCTAAATAAATAAAAAATTCCAACTATCCGGATTAATGAGTTCCAGACGTTATCACATAAAAACTCACTTAAACATTTCCAGCAAAGTTAATCGCTTTGACTGTAACAGAAAAGCCTTGGTTTTCCAAAGTGATTCTGAACAAGTTAAAGACATCCTCCATATGCAGAATGCGCATTGGGCACTGCCGCAATGGTTCTCACCTGTTCAGAATCCATGTCCGGGACTCTGCCATTTGCGAATGTCAGCTTGATGAGGAAGATTTAAACTATGTTTTTTTTGGATGCCCCCCCCATAAATGATTGTTATCCTGATTTCCTATCCGACCTTTCTGATATTAATATCCCATTCGCTATTCATATTCTAACTCTCCTGTCCCCACCCAATAAACATGTATTTAAAATTTAATATATGTTTTTTTATTTTTTATGTACCACTTATATTTTTTATAATTTGGCAACCAACTAGTTTCGGCAATACTATGTCTTCTTTAGGGTTAATTACAAACTAACATAACATACATATTTTTTTTTCACACTGAAGGTATAGTGGGCGTGGCTACGGGGGTAGAGAAGAGAGGGGGTTTGTGTGTGGATTTAGGGAGAGGGATTCAAATACAGAATCAAAAATTAAAAGATTCAAATACAGAATCAAGAATCAAATACAGAATTAAAAAATATGTATTTAAAATTCTTTGTAAATATGTAGTTACAAATGGTGTTAAGCTGTAAATATGTTATATTATTATATGTATATATTATATTAATACTAACTTACTAACTTGTATATATTATGTTAATAACACATATGTAATAACATATGTAAAAAAACAAAAAACTCGACACTGGCCAGAACACCCGAATTGAAAGGTGAAAAGGCCATAATCAACCATTGAATAATAGTTTTGTTTTAAGGTAATTTATAAAGAAATACGTTTATTTCTATTTTTATATATCTTTAGCATTTTAATATTTTTTTTCTATTGAATATGTTCTGTAACTTGAATTATAAAAATAAAACTTTTATTTTATTGATTGGTTGGAAGAAATTACCATTTGGCAATAAGCCCGCCAATGTACAAATAACATTATGTACAAAAAGTTAAATAAATAATAAAAAAATAAACGAAGAAGAAGAAGAGTCGCTTTGACGAAGAAACGCGCTGGCCGCCAGCGCCCTTTTTGATTTGTTTTTTATAACACTTAATTTTTTATTTCGTGATATTTCCGGACGACTGGAGTTCGGAAAAACGCAGTCGTTCTGTATTTCTAATCTAACCTGACCTAACGTTATGTATTTTTATATTGGCTTTGTTGCGTCGCGCGTCGGCCTCGTTATACAATCGAAGGAGTTGTATCTCCCTACAATATCATCACTCCCAACTTGACAGAGTAATGTAGCAGTTTTATTTCCAAAGCATTTGCGACTTCTCCATGCCAAAACATTTTAAACCCTCTGGCAGTTTTCCACTTTCCACCTGTCCTATAAACCTAACTTTACTGCCGACTGTTTACTATGTAACGTGTAACATGTAATATGTAGCGACGAGCGCCGGCGAGGATATAACTTACTTTGTTTCCCGGCTTTTAATCTTCCTGTTGTTTTTATACCCTTTTCGGAAATACGACGCGTATTTTATTTTTATAAATAAGCGTATCCAAATTTGAGATTTCGTTACATTGTATTCTTTTTTATTAAAAATGCTGACTTATCAAGGTCAGAGTTGGCCAACTAGATCAGACCAGGGCTGGTATTCCGAACGCATTTACAGCGCGCTATAACGCGTATTTAGTATGTAAAAACGCGCTATAATTATTTTATTTATTTTTATTTTATTTATTTGGATAACCAACAGCTATGATTATCATATATTTATATAACAAAACAAATAACAAATAAGCCAATTACAGGTTTTCACAAGTAGCATCACAGTAAGTTAAAAAAGATTCTCGAACATAAAATGAATAGTAATTAAATGTAAATTTAAAAGAAAAGAAAAAAATACTACGAGTTATTTCGAAAGCAAACGCCGCACGTTACTAAGATTATTTTCAAATAAATCTATGTTAAATGATTTACTAATTACATTAAAATTATTAAAAGTTCGCCATAAATATGAATTTTGCCTATAATTAGATGAAACAAGAGGTATGTGAAGAAGAGGGTTATTTCTTAAAACTTTGGAAGGAACATTGATAGAAAGTTTGCAAAGTAGTTCAGGACAGTCAATTGAACCAGAGGCAATTTTAAGTAAATAAATTATATCCGCTATTTCACGACGTTTTTGCAGAGGCAGTAGGTGGTGTTTTTTACATATA
Organism: Micrasema longulum; assembly: GCF_059751315.1. Taxonomy (NCBI): domain Eukaryota; kingdom Metazoa; phylum Arthropoda; class Insecta; order Trichoptera; family Brachycentridae; genus Micrasema; species Micrasema longulum. Next base: position 23,317 of record NW_028278886.1, on the reverse strand, counting down.
TGAATATACTGGTCAGATTTAAACTCAAGTTTCAACCGGAAACACATGAACTTTACGAATTTTTTTTGAATATTTTCAATGCGTGATATCTGCACATTGTACATAGGATTCCATATTTGTGATGCATATTCTAAGTTGCTTCGCACTAATGTACAGTAAAGGATTTTAAGTGTCTTTGCCATAGTGAACGACGTAGAGCTACGCATAACAAAGCCAAGCGCACGCGATGACTTTTTTATGATGCTGTCAACATGGGCGTCAAAAAGTAATTTACTATCATGGAAGACATCTAGATCCTTTACACATAATGAGCGTTGGAGGTTTATTATGTTCGGAATACTAGCCCAGGGTACGTATTCTGATGGAAAGTTAAAATTTATCTTCATATTTATTTATTTATTTATTAACGGACACTGTCCATGTATACAATTTATAAGGTTTAAATATTACAATAAAAGAATAGTTTAAAACATTAAAAAAAAAATAAAGAAGCATTGACAAACATAAGGGACATCGAGACAAGATCTGGACTATTTATTTAGTGCTCGTTTAAATCGTTGTAAACTTAAACCAAAAAAGTCCAGATCTTGTTTTGAGTTAACAATACAACAAAGACGGGTCCATTGGAGAATTTAGGCCATAGTTTGTTCTATGCTGATCGATGAACAGTACTTCATTGTTTCTCAATCTACGAGTCGGAATATGAATTTTACTTGTCCCAGTAATGATGGAACATCGATTATACCATTTAGTATGCCGAACATGTATATGAAGTCAATATTAGTTCTACGTTTTTGTAGACTAGAAATATTTAACATTGACTCTATTTCAGCACAAGAATAATAATCTCTCTCTAGTCCGAGCATCCACGCTATTTTTCGAAGCAAGCGGTGTTGGACTGATTCAATGTGATTTATGCAATTTTGTCTACAAAGTAAAATTAAGTTTTCTGTATTAAAAATACGATATGTTTGCAATTTTTGTTTTAAACATGTCAATTACCGATTACCGACGAAGATACTTTGAAATTTCATACAAATATACACACTTTTTTTTTATTTTATTTTATTTAGGAAACATACAGTACAGTTACAAAGTTTAATATTTTACACAATTAGACTTAACTCTAATGGACCAGTGAAGTTTCCATTTTATAAAGCAATTATATGTAAGGTTAATTATGAAAGTATAAAAAAGAGAAGGAAAAAAATTGTTTAAATTAATTAATGCATAAATATCGATATTAGTTTATACCATCTCAGTATATACCGATAAAGATAGCTGTTCATAATCGCGGCCCAGGGGTGGTATCCTGAACCACTCTCGTGACACGAGAAGACAGTTTTTCTCGTGTATTTTGTATGTAAATACACGAGAGCGTTTGGAATACCAGCCCTTGGGTGCTATTCTGGACCGCTCTCGTGGCCTTAGAAAATACTTTTATCTCGTGTATTTACATACAAAACACACAAAATAAAAGTGGTTTCTACGGCCGCGAGAGCGTTCGAATAGTACCCCGGGGGCCATTGAGGAACTTCAGCCTCACGGGAAATTGGATGCAAAAATTTGAATTTATCGGCCTCGTGGTGTAACGGTCAGCGCGTTTACCTGCCATGCGAGAGGTCTCGGGTTCGATTCCCGACATGGTTGCTATGAAATATTTATTTAAAGGGGTGTTTTCACACCAGAATATTTCATAGTCCCTGGGCTGGTACCCGAAGCGTAAGACTGTTCATCATACCTTCATGTAACAAAAATGATCAAGATACGCTGCGATTGGTGTACCAATGAAGTGCCCTATGCACCACTTGGTGCAAAAAAGGGAATGATGATGATGATGATGAAATGTTTTCCTATACGCGGTAAAAAATAGAGCATTAAATTGTTCGGCAATGTTTTTTGAAAATGTACGAAAAAAATATATTAATAAAAACTATCAACTTTGAACGACCTCACTAATTCGTATGAATCAACCAATGATAAGAAAATTGTGGAAGATTTCCGCTTTAATTACCGTTAAGATAAGTACAAGTAATATAAGTAATACGCTTCACGATCCAGTCCAGAAACTATGAAATATTGCAGTGTAAAATCAAATAAATTATATAGACTCTGCTAGGATTCAAACCTTGGACCCCGAGGAGTCGAAAATACTCCTCAAGGATACTGGTTGTATTTCACCCTCACCACTGTATTTTCAACTTTACCATACGTTTGATTAAAAAAACAGTTTTGTTCTACTACTACTACTGCCATCACGCCATTTCTCTGCAGGGGTAGGCAGAGAGAATGACCGCCAAACACGTCTATTCTGGCATACATTTCTAGCTTCTTCATATTTAATTTCATTTCATTTTTTTGCACCACAACAGGCCAGGAGGCCCAATTACAGTGGTGAATTACATTACAGAACAACCAGGCTTGAGAAAAATCACATTTTTAATTGTTTGTGTTCTCACTGGGAATCGAACCCGGAACCTTCCGTGCGTGAGTCAAGCGTCTTGACCACTACACCTTACACATTCATACATGCCCTTAGGTTCTGCCTGCTTTTGACATGACCAGACTTAACATTTTGGTTTATCCGATCATGCCACGTCTTTCTTGGTCGTCCTCGTCTCACGTTACCGTTCACTTTCGCCATATATACTTGTTTTACCATTATTTCGTCGTCCATTCGTTCTACATGACCGAATCATCTCAGAGTCCCTTTCTTAATCTCATCAATTATACCTGACTTAGATTTACACTCTCGCCTGATTTCATCATTCATAACCCTGTCATACATTGATTTCCCACATATTCGTCTAAGAGATCGCTTTTCAACCGCGTTCACTCTGCTTTCATCCTTCCTCTGCCAGTTCCACGTTTCACTTCCATACATAAGTGTTGGGACTAAAATTCCGCTGTGCACTGCCAGTTTAGCTTCGATCGACATATTTTTATTAGCAATTGCTGTGCTTAGTGCGCCGTTCATTTTGTTGCCCGCATTCACTCTCCTTTTAACATCCTTTTCTACGCTTCCATCTCAGTTTTGTTTCGCATGAAAATATATCATCATTATCACTTCCCTTTCCACACCCCTTGGTGCATAGGGCACTGCATTGGAACACCAAATGTTCCGTATTTCGATCACCTGTTACATGAATAGCTAAAAAAAACCTAGAAAGTCTTTTTCTAACCATACTTTTTTTTCTTTGCCGTTTCGCGATCGAAAGTCTTGATGGCTACGACCGACCAGTCGATCGCGATCGACCGGTTGGCCACCTCTGCCCTAGATGATAAATTATGTTTTTGTTTGAACATGAATAAAAAATAGTGGTCAATATTAGAAATCGTATTGTTACCAGCACTAACCGTTGCGTTCGAATTGAACTTTGATAACGTTGTTATAAGCTTTAACGCCAGTGATTGGTCCAAATACGTATTTTTATCACTAAAGATAAAACTGACTGACCTATCTAAACGAAAGTGCGTGCGCGCGCCGAACCTACCGTCACCGTCGCCGCTCGACTCGTATGAATCAAAATATTTTTCCGACTGCATTTTCCTGGCGATATGCTGCCGCCTGGCAACCCACCGCGACACTAGCGCCTCTAGCGGTCCGCCTGCGCACTGCGCGTTCATGGCGGCCGCGAGGAGTCGCGGAATGTCGTATTTTTACTACTAGAAATTAACACTTTATTTTTATTTTACGTGTTTATATGTTTTATCGGTGATACGTACTGTAAAGTGACTGTGATTACAAATTTTATTGCGTGTTGTAAAACTTACATCATCGGTGATATTTCCGCTTTCTCGGACCTTCAATATGTTTTTTTAGATTGCCAAATTTTGTGCCCAGGAAAACGAAGCCGGCAAATTTGTTTCGAAAGTTATTGTGAAAGTTCAAAATCAGTATTAATTCTGAGGTATTCGTATTTATTATCGTTTCTTTAACTACTTTTATCAGCTTTTGCCAAATGATGACAAGACGTTTTCCGATGGCGGCTCTTGCAGTCTTTCCAACCGACCGAATACGACCAGGATCCAATTACGTCATGAAAATGCATTTTAATATATTTAATCGCGGTCTCCGGGTCTCTTTATTTGTAGTATCCTTAAATTTGGCTCCCCGCGTGTCGCCAGATCCCTACGGAGAACTGTCATACGCGAATAGCTCGTATTATGAGCGATGAACGATGCACCACCAACTTAGTGAAACTCATCGAAAACGTGCTGTCATCAATTCGCATCACCGCGAATTCGTATTTTTCTTTGTACATAATACTGACAGTTAGTTATCATCGAATTTGTTGCATAAAATTAACCACAGAAACAAATTCCTAATATTACTGGCATTTTTCAAAATTGTCGTATTCCTCAGATATTTAAAAGCTAGGTGGGTACTTGATTGTTTTTTAAAGGGCTAATCTAGGGCGGTTAATATAATATATACACATTTTTGTATACGTAGAAATAATAATCATTGTATTTTTTAATTCACTGTCATGAATCAGCACATTTCCATTGCTCTAAATTATTTTTCTATGACTTGTTATCAGCTGTACAGTGTAAATGCATTCATGAGCTATTTGTGGTTGGAGTTGCAGCTATATTGTTTGTCTGTGGTATTTCTTTAACTTGTGATGGACATTAATAAATTATTGTTTTAAATATCATCTCTAGCGCCATGAATGTTATTTCTGACATGGGTATTGTCACAATAATCCTCATACAGGTGACATTTTTAATTTTGACATAATTTCAATTTGTGACATTTAATCATTTTGTATGCTAAGTATTTTATAAATCAATCTGATTATACTGTGAGATGTCTCGGTAGAGACGAAGAAACTGTTTGAGAAGAAATTATTAAAGTAGAGACGTTTACATAATTTTTTAGCTATCATTGACTGAAATATCAAAGTTCTGTGCTAGGGGTCATTTCAGCAAGTCAAAGACAGGCCATAAGCCCTGTAAATACCCGGATATCTACATTTCCTTCTCTAGTAATTTCTTCTGTATCTGTGTGTTGAAAAAACTATCTAATTTCTTTGAGCGTTAAATTCAGTCTTATGAAAACAAGTTGACTGTGTAATGTTTGGCCAATGCCTAATTTATTATCAGTTTTTCAATACAGTAAGTTTATTTTTTGATTCATGTTTTATAATGGTTTATGAATTGTCATTAATACGACATCGATAAAATTTATGTGATAAAAAATATTGTCATTTTTCAATTGTTATTTATATTGCCATAAATTCTTAACCATGTCCATTGAGGTACACAACTAGAAATATGAGCGTTCGAAATATGTTCCCTTAACCTGCGGCCAATTGGCATATCTTTGATAGAACAGTCTGTTGCGAGCGTTCACTGGCCACTTTGCTCCTCGCAATTACTAAAATTTATTTAATTAATTTAATTACTAAATACCTGTTTAAAATAGCTATTTTAATGTTAAAAAACATTTTTTTAATATGTTACCAGCTATCTCCCGTCTCTGTCATGCTCAGTTAGTCTGGCGTATAGTAAACCAATAAACAAAGGTGACGCGTATGCGGAAGGGAGCGACATACTGAATATAACTTATGTAAACAGTCCGTGTTTTTTACTGTACTACTTATTTTATTTGTCAAAGTCGACGCGATACGACATGATGATACTTGCTCCCCCCTCTGGTTATTCCTTTCCTTTGGGGACGACTTTTTAGCTCGGATTTGTATGGAGTGTTATCTCTATATATTATATCTCCATGACTGTGTCACTAGAAGTCAAAATCTGCTATTTATCAAATCTTCTAAGAACAACTTCCATTTTTATGCCCCAATGTCCAGAATGTGTAGATCAGTCAATTCATCACTCAACCTGGAATTCTTTGGGATGGATCTTCCGGCTTTTCGTGACAATTATTCATATACAAAAAAAACATACATTAGCAGAGTAGTAAGTTAGTCAAGTGTGTCATGTGTACCGATGAAGATAGGGTTTTGTAATCGCGGCCCAGGAGAGCCTAAAAACTAAAATAACATGTTGTCTTTATACCATGCTTTCTTGTTTTAGTTTTTTTTATTTTCTTTTACTCATCAAGGCAATGGTGGTATATCTTATCGTAGGGTAAATACTAAAACTACGTAACTTCAAAATCAGCATTTTTTAGTTACCACTAAAAACACATATTTGTACCTTCCTCCATGAATGCTATAATTAGATAAGTCATGATTCGTTTGGATCATATTATGATAATTTGAATGCATGACTTGTCTATTTGTAGCATTCATGGAAGAGTAGAAGAAAAATGTGTTTTTAGTGGGTAACTTACAAATGCTGGTTTGAAGATACCTAGTTGTAGTAAATACACCGCGATATTATGTTTAGATTTGTCTCAAAAAATATTATTATATTTTTTAAAATAGAACCTCTATTGTCATTAACTCTCCCTCCCCGGTGATGTGTAGCTGGTACACATTGCAACTCATAACTTTAATATCTCCATCAATCTAATAAATGATGGGTTAAGATTTTCCTTATTCCTTCGTTATACATTTACGTATCGGTAAAAATGTTTTTTTTTATTAAATAATTAATGCGTATTGGGAACATAAAACGCGCTTTCTCAAAAATCTGAGATATTACCAATACAATAGAAAGTTTACCAATGTGTCGCATGTTGCGTTTGTAGTAAAATAGTAATCCTAATATACAATTGTCTCTTCACTCTCACTCCTGATAATACAGGTATATTTGGGAGCGAAAGAGACAATTTTATGCTTCACACGTGCGAACAGCAAAGTTTTTTGCACTTCTCCCTGACGTAGCTACCCAACTTTCGTTGTGGGCGATTCTTTTGCGCGCATTGAGAGCATAAATTAATAGTTTTCTTTTTTTCATGTTTTTAGCAATTTGATTCAAAATATCATCACTTTTTACTTCAACTATAAATAATTGAAGCAATTTCCGATGAATATAACAATTTTACGATTTAAGATCGCTTTTTTTGCATGTGTAGTGACTACACAGCACCGCAACGCGCGGAAGTTTTTAGGACAGTAAGGGAAAGGTTAAGAAAATACATAGTTTAAATATGACACTGCTTGAGAACAACTGTGTTCAATTAAGTGTTTTTGCATATGTGCGTTTTTCCCATAATTTATTCTGTATATTAAAAACTAAAAACATTTTGCTTTACGATGATTTGTAAAAAATAAAATATTAAAAGTTATGAGCCGTTCTATGTACCTGTGATTATTAGTTATTGTGGGTACACTTCCCAGTAATGGCCGGGCTTCTTGAAGTAGAAATAATTATACATAATAAGTGGTGTTTCCCTGACACCAAGGTCACCATCCATTATTCATGGAGCCATCGCGCCATATACATCTGTGTTAACTCTGCCATCGAACATGCTATGTTCCTTCTGTGACATCACTACTAAACTTACGTAACTTGAATGAGAAAGTAATCAACATTTCATATTTTGTCTTCCTTTATTTTTGTATACCCATTTTTCCCTATAATTTTCAATTTAATTTGTTCCATTTCTGCCGTCATTTGTTTTTGAACAAATTCTAGATTCAAAATAAAAATATGTGTTTTATAACTTTCGTAGAACTATTGCCTTATAATCTCTCCGATTTCCCATAGTTAGACCTTGGTGTAAAAATATAAATGTAATAGAATTTATTTTTAACATTATTTACTTGAAATTTTGATTTGAACATAGGCACCAGGATAATAAAGCGACAATGTAATAGATGTCTGATTTCAAGTCTGAGAGATGCGTTTAATATAAAAACTTGGACGGTTTAAGCAGAGATTCAGGGCACGGGAACATTATTCAAACAAAATATTTCGATTTATACGTTTTATTATACACATATAAAAATTTTAAAAGTACCAAACACATTATAAAGTAAATTTAGGGAAAAAATAAGATAATAAGAAATGATGAAGTAAAACTAACATATTTGGTAAATGTAGTGAAAATAAAATGTAATGAAAATAATAATTGCAGTATAGAAAAATTGGTGTACTAATGTAGTGCCCTATGCACCATTAGGTGTGGAAAGGGGATGATGATAATAAAAATAACAAATTGCAACAGTATAAGTTGCTAAAAATAATATTTTTCTGACCAGTGTTTTCTAGATTGTTTTCACTCTATGATAAAAGTATTTCTTGACGATATTTTAGACTGCATTATGATGTCGTCGGGTTTCTGGCACAAGTTTGTAACTAACATTTCACTATTTGTCACATGTTGTACTTTTAAAGTAAAAAGTTTATCCTAAATCAACAATTTACATAAAACCACAATCAGAGTATAGTAAAATATTATTTTTGGTATTTATAAAATACGACATATTTTTATTTATTTAGTCAGAAACCCGACGATGTCCATCATCCCACAAAACCGCCTAGTGCCTGAAAGGCCGTGCAAATCTACTAAGTATTTTCTTGTGCATTTGCATTTGCAATGCTGCAGTGGAATATAAATTATCATAGGTAAATACTTTTCGTTAAACACTTTTATCCCGCGTGTGTCGAGTGATATTGTTCAAATTGCCAAACAATAGGTACGTGTATCTCAACGCACATTAAATAATACCCTAACACATGTTTAGTGTAAACAATTGTTACTCAGTGTTTATTCCGGCATTCCGACGCTTTTCAATTTTAAGATGTTTAAGATCTATATTTAAAAGATCTTCCGTGTAATAATTACTCATCTTTAGACGGAGTGAAACATTTTACAATTGCATTGCATTTCATCGAATGTATAAAGATTTAAAAAATTTAAAGTATACTGCTTCGTACAAATAAAAATTGTTTGATTTTGGTGTGTAAGTTTGAACTTCAGAACTGCATTAATTTAATGGTTTTTGTAATATTCACATTTAGCCAAGTAATTATTCTTTTTGGCCGTCTTTATCGACAAAAAGTTCTAATGCAACGGAATTTAAAACATTTCTGTCAGAAAATTTCCAATGCATCGTTGGTACTAGGTATGAAGTTCATTACGTGTTTAATCTAGAAATAGTTTCCTTTTTTAGAATTTTGTTGATATTTAATCTGAATTCTCTATCAGAGACGCACCCTATCCTAAACTCCATACAGTAGAAAATATCTAATATCTATCTATCGATCATGAGTTTTTACTCTATTATTAGCATGAAATTAAAGATCTTGGGATTGTTTTAGACTCGAAACTACTTTTTGAATCGCATATCAGTAAAATTACCTCCAAAGCATTGAGCATGTTAGGTTTCATAATTCAAATGAGTAAACACTTTAATAATCCAAAGGCCCTAATTTCATTATATTATACATTTGTCAGAAGCCATTTGGAATACGCACCTCAGATATGGAATCCCCAGTATGCCATATATATAAGTAGAATAGAAAATATTCAAAACAAATTTATAAAGTACCTTAAATACAAAACCGGTATTTCTTATGTATCAACTCTCACTGCCTCCACCTTCCATGGAATCATTTCTCTACAATACCGCAGAGTGTGTGCGGACCAACTACTGCTTTACAAAATTATGACAGGAATGGTTGACTGTACAGAGCTGCTTGGTTTAATAACAATACATGTGCCAGCCAGGATTTGTAGACGGTACCACCTGTTTCATGTACCAATTAGTAAAACATTGTATGTTAAAAATGCTTTTTTTCGTAGAACTTTTTCAGTGTACAATACAAAATTTGAAAATATAGATTACACAAACATTACTCTGTCAGATTAAAAATTTACACTAAAAATGCATTATGTAACTTAGTAGACATTATAATAATGAACATGTACATCTCCCTTCTCCTCCTTATCCTCTCTTCAAGCATTCTTGTCCTAATCCCGCCCAATTTACAGTAACTTAATGTTCTTAAAATAAATATTTAAAAATTCTTTGATTATTGAGTACATGAAAATAACATTTTTATATGTATTTATTTGATATGTAATATATTTTCTTTACTAACTTTGTATACTATGTGGAAATCTGTTATTAGTTCTGAGTTTATACACTATATCTGTTTGTTTACTATAAATATGTATGTAGAACTATTGATTTCCCAAATAAAATAAAATAAAATAGATATAGAAATTTGACTATAATTTATGTATCCACATACAATATGTAATTTTATGATTTTTGCTCTCTTGTAAACCAATTTTGATCAATAAAAAAATATTTCAAAATTTCACATTACTCGCTGAATATTCTCGGGATGACTTAAGTTTTTACATTTTATCTTATTTGTAATTTTGACAGTAATTTACATTTATGTAGCAGATACATTTTTATTCAAAATTTGCCTTTGGTAAAATCACAGTATACAAACCTTTATTTACACAGTACAAATATTTAAAAAAATATTTTTTTTTAACATTGTATTTCACAATGCATAATCCATACTAATATTATAAATGCGAAAATGTGTTTGTTCGTTTGTTTGTGTTTCCTTCACGTCTCAACGGAGCGACTGATTGACATAATTTTTTGCACAGTGATAGCCCGAAAGACGAGAAGTAATAATAATAATAATCATGGTTTAAAAAATTACAATTTCCTTATCTACTACATACATACTTAGGTAATAGATTTCTTTGGATTATGTCTAGTCTACTTAAGTAGGTACAACCTGTTTTAAGGCAGACATTTTTATGCAAAAATAAACAAAAACATAACTACCTACTAGTTTATTTACTATAGAGTTATACGATATTTAAATATACCATTTTCTGACTTTTCTCTACCTTAATCCAGTAAACATTTTTTTACAAATTTATTAACATGAAAAAGTAAAATAGGATACTTATTTTTCATCCTGAATTTAAATATGTATTTATCAACAATAAGACCCAATATTTGAAAATGAGTCGGCAGTAAGGTGGGATGTCAAAAAAAAAAAAAAAATTACATTAATTCTTTAAATTTATATAATTGACTTGCTTTATCTATGGTTAGCTTGGTTTGCTTTCCGTTTTATAACCAAAGTTTTTGGTTTCGGATTTGTGAACAAATTAACGATGCTACGTCGCCATAGACTAGGGATAGTTAGAGGACCGACAATGTGGCCTCCGTGGTGTAGTGGTCAAGACGCTTGACTCACCCACGGAAGGTTCCGGGTTCGATTCCCGGTGAGAACACAAAAATTAAAATGTGATTTTTCTCAAGCCTGGGTACTCTGTGATGTAATTCACCACTGTAATTAGGCCTCCTGGCCTGTTGTGGTGCAAAAAAAAATGTATGTATGTATGTATGTATACAAGCTACTTTCTATCTTGAAAAAATGTATTATTTTATTGAAACTAATAATTAATTACCTGACTAACCTTTTGAATCGGGTTGTGGTCCCGTGACTAGTGTTGCGGACTCACGGATCAGAGATCCGAGGTTCGAACCCACTCTACCCCGATTTGTTTTCCATTTCCTGATAGTGAGTTATTTACAACTCGTTCAAAATGGCCACCAATATTTAAATATTTAAATAAATTGTTAGAACGCTAAAATTTGTTTTTGTTAAAAAAAAAAAAAATTTCAATACCAGAACCTGCGGTTAAAGCTTGTAGTAATGTAATTATGCTATTCGATTTCAGCATTTCCTACATAACTCTTTTGCTTACTAAATGCAGTGAGTTATGCGCAAGGTAAGGGTGATAGGGAATTATCTCGGTTATAATCTTTCAGAGTATTTTGTTGTCATGTTATATTTTTTTTAAATAATTTATGTGCAAAAATAGTAAATATTTTTTTTTTAATCTTAAAATATTTCAAATTGTCCTAATATTAATTTACTTGGTTGTCCTATTATTCATTTGTTGCAACAGGAAAAACATTTTTGAGAAGGGAATATGGAAGTCTAGGCATTTACAGGGCTTATGACCTGTCGTCGGCTGGTTAGTGTCCACTTTACACACTATGTTTTCCTACTGTCGCAACAAATTTAGATCGGAATAACTCCCTAGGGAGGAAATCCAGCCAGTCTGCGAACACTCGGATGTACTCAAAACACTGTCTTAATATCAGTTAGAATATCATCAACCCTGATGATGGACACTGTAATGCCATCTGAAACGTCGGTAAATAGTACGAACGACACACGGCATAGTAACCCAGAAAAACTTATTGTGCATCTGAAATACCGGAAAATCTATTAAGTTTAATTTTACTATTCACAACTTTTTTTTCATATTTAAATTAAGCATTTTTTTCAAAAATGGAGGTGTTTCTAGAAATATGTTTTTATATTATCGAATAGAAGTAATTACATGCAAATTATTTGTGAATTTTTATTCTTATCCAAGACTAAAAATTTAAAAGTAATAAGTCTCAGAACTAAATGAATAATGATTATTGATCGTTTTCTGCAATGTCTGATTTATTATTGATTTATGTAATATCTCTCCAACACACTGGCTGCCGCACATTATTATAAGTAATTTAAAATTTGGCTTAGTTGAAAATAGTACCAACTATTTGATAGGCATGGTTTATAAATGTGTTCAGTATTGGAGCATTATGCATAAAGCTGTTCATATCTTAGCAATGTTTACGGTGGTTATTTTTAAAAGGTAATGAAATAAACTTGCCTGTAACGAGAAGTGCGAATACTATTTACATTTCTCGGGGGCTTGGAATAACATTGTTATCTCTCGTAATGTATACTTCAGGTAATGTTTCATTTTCATCTCATTCACCTTTTACAAGGTTTTATTTTTCCATTCTAAAGGTCAGCACACTTTTCATCAAAGAATTCCATATTAATAAATTTGGTTCTCCACAATTTCCCTAACAATTCTCCGATTTACTACCCTATTTTACGTTCTGACTAAAAATGATCTAATTTTTTACTAATTTCATTATCTTTTAAATTTTGTACTTCAAATGTTTTTACAATACGAGCATCCATAGTATTAATCAGAATCGGGTTGTGGTCCCGTGGCTAGTGTCTCGGACTCACGGATCAAAGATCCGTGGTTCGAATCCCGCTCTACCCCAACTTGGTTCCCATTTCCTAATAGTGAGTTATTTACAACTCGTTGAAAATGGCCCTCAAAATTAAATATTTGCGTAAATTATAAGAACGCAAATATTTCTTTTATTAAAAAAAAAAAAAAAACCATAAAATAATTGTGAAATTGACACACTCTTGTGGCTAATTACAAAATCTTATATTTATCTGATTAAACTTACAAGTATTACTTTAATATTTATTAATTCATATAAATTATGAAGATTGTCTTAAATCACTAGTTTGATGAGGTTTTTTTTGCTTTTGCAAAAACCCCAAACAGTGTTCACTTCACTTAGTTTGCTCTGAAGTTGGCTCCTGCAATGGTAGCCGAAACGTCGGAACAAATCCAACACACACGGTGTCACCCAAAAAAGAAACGTATTGATAACAGTGGCCGTGATCCACGCTCAGCCTCCGTACCGGCTGGGACCGGCTGGGCGTGAATTATAGTTTCTCTCTCCAATCGTAGCTTAAAATTCGAAAATAAATTGTTAACTGTTAAACAAACATTGTGTTAGTGTTTATAAGTGCTCGATGTGTAGACAAAAAGTGGAAAAAGAAGACTATTCATTTTAAAGAATTATTTTGCGCTTTATTCTTACTAAAATATGTGACAAGTAGTGAATAACGGAAACTTTCAAACAACAGTGCGCCTACTTTAAAATCATAAAAAAGTATATGAACCCATTAAAATTGTTTAAGAATGTATTAATTTGTGATGCGAATGTACCAAGATTGAACTATCTGGAATATGTTATTTTGTTTTCCTAACATTGTTTTTTTTAAATGAGGAAGTTCAGTGGTTTTTATATATTTTTAAAAATTGTTAATCAAAATAAGCCAATTTAAAAAAAATAAATGATGTATCGTTGAAATTACTCCGCCTGTGACGTCACAAGTTCTCTACCGTGAGTTCTGCAGATTGGCTCGTGATGTCATTAAATGTAGTTAATTTGTATTAAAACCTTCTTTATTAATCTATGCATACATTTTCCAGAAACTTCACCATGCAATTAAAAGCTTGAATTAATTTAATTTTTTTTTTTCATTTTTCATTTTATTTTTGCACCACAACAGGCCAGGAGACCTAATTACAGTGGTGAATTACATCACAGAACACCCAGGCTTGAGAAAAATTACATTTAATTTTTGTGTTCTCAGCGGGAATCGAACCCGGAACCTTCCATGCGTGAGTCAAGCGTCTTGACCACCACACCACGGAGGCCGCCATAAGAAATATTTTTTGTATCCAATTTCCCATAGCACTGAACTTCCTCATTAAACAGCTCATATCTGTAAATTGAAATTTCATCACGCAACTGAAACAGTTTTAAAATGTTTTCCTAAAGCCTTAATGTAACAGGATACAATTGTGGTAGATTATCTCCTAACATATTTGTTTTGAAATTCTCTCCCGTGTCCTGTTTTGTTGAGAGTTCGTTTGAACCTTGTTTTGTGGTTTATTAAAGATCCTTTCTGGGAGAAGAAAAATACTTATTGTTTGTATATTCGTTTGTTACCAACCTTCCACGAATTATTAACTATCGGAGTCTCCACTATCAGTAGAGTGCATCTTTATGCTGTGAAGCTACACACAACAAACGACTGACATTGAATGATACAGAAATATGTATATTTGCTGTAATTTATTTGAATGATCAAAGTTTATGGAAAAGGGTTCAACATTGTAATAATATGTCGAGGCCTTAAGGTCACAATAGATTAAATTCAAGGCAATAGTTTTTGTATCAAAATATAAAAACTGTTTTTAAAAGATTGTCACTCTGGATTTATTTTATGTCTATTAATTTTAAAAAAAAAAATTGTATTTATTTTTATTTAAGAAGGTAGACATGAACAGAAAATATAGAAGGAAAAATAATGAAACCCACTAAACCGCGAAACCGGCTTGTCAGCAGGTTTCTTATTTTTCATTTACAAAGAAAAACATTAGAGAAATTATATAAATTTGAAAAGTAATATAAACATTATTAATAACTAAAAGCATACTTATTTTTTACACTAAATTTTCTTACAAAAATTTTAATAGATGACTGTTGGCATAAAATAATAATCAATATAAAGCCTTGTTACAAATGAGCCATTAAATAATTTTGTTCTTAAAAGTTTTGTCAACATTTTCTTTTAAGATCTGCTTAGGAATCTTATTGATAATTTTAGGAAATGTATAACGAAGTGTTCTTTGGCCATACTTGTTTACAAACCTCGGTACTGACGAGCCTTCACGTTGTTCATTCATGAATTTAGATCCTTTTTAGTAGCGGAATGAGGAACTTCAGCCCTACAGAAAATTGGATACAAAAAATGATTTCTTACGCGCGGTAAAAATTAGAGCATTAAATTATACGGAAAAGTTTCTTGAAAATGTATGAAATAAAATTAAATAGTAATAAAAATGAACTACTTTGAACGACGTCACTAGTTAATATGAATCAACTAATAATAAGAGAGCTGTGAAAGATTTACAGTTTACTTACCGACAACGGACCAATATGCAGAATTGACCTAGAAGAAGCAGAAAAGAACTTGAGACGTCATGCGTGGAGTAATTTTAGAACTACAAAACATTAAAAAAAATATTTTTGGTTTAGTTTAATAGTGTATTAACAAATAAAAAAAACCACTGAACTTCTTCATTTATACTGTTATTTGTTAATGTAATTATTTTTATTTTGTTGTTCAATTGAGGACTGTTTTCACAAAGCAAAATATTTACAAAAAAACAAATTGTGTTTTTCGACGAAACTGGATTCTTCTATATGAGATTTATTGATTGATTAAATATTTTTTTTGCAAAATTATATATGTTTGAAGTTGCATTGAGTCGAATTGGATTGGATGATTATCATTTGATTGTGTAATAATATGAAAATATTTCAGAAATGACATACCTATACATAGGAATATGTAGGCTTATAAAATATAACAAAAACAGTTAATACTGAATAATAAAGTTAATACTGATTTCACGCAAAAGTAAACTTGTAAATATTACATTCCTAACACAAATCAACTTTCCTATATGAAATATGTATCACAAAATATGCATTTAATACATTGTTTTTGTGAAAATTTGGAAAGTTTGGATTTGTTTAATGAATGGTTCCACTTATTTTATACCACTGATTTCTAGCATATGAATTACGACGTAGAATCGCCATAAATTGGTATTTTTATTTTTGTTAAAATCCTAGTAGCTATTTATTTATTATAAAAATAACGTTTTTTTATTATAATAATAAACGACTAACTGAGATTGAACATGTTAAATACTTATGACTAACAATAGACAGACAATTGACATGGACAATTCATATCAACAATTTATATAATAAGCAAAGTGGCGACATTATCGAGTCTTTTTTAAAATAAAAAACTTTGTTCCAAAAACAGAAAAAATTCTAATGTTCGAAGCCTATGTAAAAACTAATGTATGTTATGTGCAACCACTACGGGGAACAGGAAATTAAAATGACATAAACAGACTACGAAGACAGCAAAATAAAATATTAAAGTTTAAAAAAAAAAACTAAGCAATTAAACTGAACTCTTTAAACAAGAATCCTTAAATTTTATTCATAAATTTGCCACTGATGTAATTGTAGACCAAGAACTAAAACTTGAAAAAAATTGTAGTAAACATGGACAGACACAATATGAGAATATCGGAAAAATATCATAGACTACCTTCTAAAACGAGACAAGGACAGTCGTGACTAATAAACCATAGACTGAAATTATACAATAAACCACCAGACAAAACTAAGCAAAAGACTCAGACAACCTTGACAAAAGATGTTAAAAATATTATCATTTAGAGTAGAATGTGAATTTTAAAAGTAAAAATATTTTGTTAAATTTATGTGACCCGTAAGGGTTTATCAATGAAATTTAAAATAAAATATACAAATAAAATAACCTTTTTAAATTTCACTTTATGAAAACAGTCCTCAATTACTTAATAATGAAGCCAAAATGTTTCTAAACACAACTGTTTCTTATTCAAGGCATAAATACTAATCATTGTTTACAGTACAATTCTACATTCCCTGAGTATTTCCCAGTCTACACTGAGATAATTGTGTATAATATATTATTACGAGTACAAATATTTATGCTTCATAAGATCGTCGGCTTCGTTACAAATAAGTTTAATTGTTTACGTGTGCGAGAGATTAATATCCCCATTTTTCGTTACAGGAGAGCGGGAAGTTGGAGAATCTGGACGAGGGACAGTTAAGGGCGTTGCTAGACGAGGCTGTCACATACAAGAGACCTAAGGACCGCGAGGGAAAGAGTTCCCTTTTCAAGGTATATTATTTATTTATTTATTGACGGACTTATGCAGTCCATTCTAGCAGTGGTAAATACAATTTCTTATAATAAATACAGGTACTAATCAAATAAAATACAACTAAATAAAATTAAAGCTACTACAAAAAAAATAGAAATTACTACCTCAAGATCAGGTCTATCTTAGTGATTTTAAATCTGTAATCTGTAAAGACAGTGTGTAAAGTGGCCACTTAAACCAGCCAATGACAGGTCGCAAGCCCTGTAAATGCCTAGACTTCTATATTCCCTTCTCAAAAATGTTTTCCCTCTCTGTTGAAATAAATTTAAACATAAATAGTATAAATAATAAATCTTTATTGAAATGTTCAGGAAACAAGATTTCATGATTGTGGGGTTTCCAAAACATGATAACTTTTGAACCAAATGAGATAATTTCAATACATAAATAACTTTCAATGTAATGTAATGATCATTTTGATAATTAAAGTACACATTAAAATAGCATATCTCGGAGTACTGACAAACCAAAGAGCGCTAAAAATAAACAAATTAACTCCTTTAATTATGTAATTTATTTATTTTGTTCATTAACGCCCAAAAGGCATTTACAAAAAATAAAAATTAAATACATGCTAACATACTAAATAATAAGCACAGCATCTACTGAAAAAATATGTGAAATTAGTTAAAAAGGATATAATAAAAAGTTTTACAAAGTAAAAAACAAAACAATAATAACAAAGGTATGCAAGAAAAAACAGTAAGCATATAAAAAAAAATGCAAAGATATAAGCTTATGAAATAAATTCTGTAAAGCAAACAATAAATAAAGTGTTACGGTAAGCAAGAAAGACATTTTTAAGTTAAATTAATAAACAAGCAAGCATATATTATCACGAGAAAATAAGAAATAAAAATATGTATCTATGAAATGCGTATTTGCCAATACTACAATGCAATTTGGTATAATAGTAAAAAATTAAAAAACAAGTATAAGGTAATAAAAATAAACAAGAAAGTATTTTTTTAATTTATGGAATTGAATTGTCAATAATAGTTTGACGAGCAGCTACAAATAAACTTGATATTGTGGGCTTATAAGATAGTAAAGAATTGGACAGAATGTCTGCAGCCGTTCCATAAGTGTTACCTAACCTATGCACTATGCAGTCTCGGTATCAATGAATTGTTTTGTTGGTTGGAAGAAGTACTGGAGCAATGAAACAATAAAGTACTCCTAGTGTTGACAGCGGGTACTCTAAAATTAATCAATTCAAGTATTTTTGGTGCGTCAAAAAGAGAGTTTACAATTTTATACAGTACAATGAGATCATTAATAGTTCTTCTTTCAGAAAGTGTTGTTAGGTTAAGCAGTGTTAATAAATAGTCATAATTCACATTTTGTATTGGAATGTTTAGTTTGTAGTTTACATATCGTAGAAATTTATGTTGAATGTTTTCTATATTATAAACATGAACATTATAGCAGGGTGACCATATTGATGGATGCTTTTTATTTCATTGTGTATTTTACTAAGGTTTAATAATAAAAACACCTAATGTGGGTGTTTTGAAGTGACCTTTAACTTGTTTTAATAAGTTTAGGTTTTAACCGAAACTAGAACAGACGCGGAAATTCGGCTTCGATTTCGGCTGAAAGTCTTGTTTCGGTCAATCTCTAAATATTAGGAATCTATAATATTGATAATATATTATATTTTAAATATTTTTTAATGTAGGCGCCAGATGTTGATTTCAAATTTTATGCCATGCCTAAAAAAAAGATTACTCTTAAAGCTAAAAAAAAAAAAAATTTGGGAGAAATAATGCGCTGAAAGAATAAAAAAGCTGTAAGTGCGATTATCCCGCAACTTGTTTTAATGACTTAATGCATTCTGTCAGTAAAGCCTCGATATGTTTTAGATATTTTCAAATATATTTTTTTTCATTACAAACAATGATCAATAATAAAAATAAAGTGACCTCACTGGGTACCCATGCCGAGGACACTTAACAATGTACTTTAAAAAAAAAATTGCATGTGAGAATATTCAAAGAAGACAATATAAAGAGATAATTAACAAAATGTTAAGCACTATATATTTATGTTTATATTAAATTTATGTATACCTATATTATTTATATTATAAAACGCACAATAAAAGAACAAAAACGTAACATAAACTATACATTTGTGGAGCAGTTGATTCAATATTGGTTTAGGCGAATGAAATGATTTTACTTCCACTCAGTTCCACTATCCATTTTTTATAGCCTCTTTGAATATTTTTCGTTACTAATTGCTTTAATGGACAGTTATGTGTTATTCTTCCAAGTCGGCCCTCAATGCTGAGGATCGTGATCACCATAAACATTTCTGATTAGTCTGTTCCACTCCGGTCTGTCCTCAGCCCGACGAACCGACACATCAAATTTTAGCCCCGTAGCCTCCTTTATTTGGTCAGTCCATCTATATGGGATTCTTCCCCGGTTTCTCCTACCTTCAACTCGGCCAGACATTATTGCCTTTTCTAGATTGTCTGACTCACGTCTAGCAATATGTCCAAAGAAATGTGAAAAGAGTTGTGTGTTACGAGATAGGAAAAAATGGGTGGTGTGGTTACTATATATCAAGTATCATGGACGGCCATCGGTCTGCAGTCTGTACTTTCGTTATCAGATAATACGTCCATCACGTGAACTTGAATCAGACCGTAGTCCAACTCTACTAAATTACTATTCTCCTGTATTTTGGACATAATTCCACTATTAAGAAATACACAATGATGTTTATTTCAATGTCATTTATCTTATTAATTAATTCTCAAACTGAGGATGCCATTCAACAGTTCAACGAGCATTTTAGATACTAATTACTTTTTACAAAGGCAAACTTGTTCATGCATAACGCATCTAAAAAAGTCTTGATAGATTGTTCTTTCGACCACATATTGCTGTGACTGTCATAAATGATAAATATTATGCAATATTGTCACTCTTTGTAGAATCAACACAATTCCTAGTATTCTATAAATATCTAATGATTAATGAGGAATAAAATTAATATTTAAATCACTAACTTTGTGATTTTCTGCCTTATAAAATTAAATATTTTATTCGGTGTTAGTTTATTTTAATGGCTTGGCAAAGAAACAGCCATTTTCCGAAACCGGTCGGCAAATTAAATATATCTAGTGATTTTCTTCTTATCTTTCCTCTCCCCGGTGGAGGTTAGAAATCTGTTGCCCTGAACAAAGACCAAGTGCTGCAATGGAACCAGCCACGCAAGTTCTTTAGCCGAGAGATGTGCCTTCTACCCGCGCTGCGTCTTCCTTCAATCTTTTCCTGTAGAATGACTTGATAAAATGTTATATTTTTCGCCCGTCCAAAGTACTCGAGTTTTCTTTTCTTTATGGTCTTCAGTGCCTCTTTATCTTTTTTCATCCATCGGAGAACATCATCGTTTCGGACTCTGTCCACCCGGGAGATTTTTAATATCCTCCTGTTGCACCACATTTCAGAAGCTTCGATCTTTTTTAAGTGTTTTGGGTGAGTGTCCACATTTCGACGCTGATTTTACTCAAAGCAAATATTTAGTTACATTATTAATGAAGAAGTCCAGCGGTTTTTTGATAAAAAAAATATTATTTGTCTATCAAATTATGCCAAATTTAAAAAAGAAAATAATTTAACCACTAAAAACACATTTTTGTATCCTCCTACATAAATACTTCAAGTAAACTAGTATTTCAAAAAATTAGAAAACTTTCCCATATCTTCAAGTCGAAATGTAACATCTTATCCCTAATTAAACTCAAACAACTATACTATATTTTATGTAACTCAATTATAACTTATGGCATAATAGGATGGGGAGGCTCTTATAAATCAATATTAAAACCTCTCAAATCTGGTCAAAAATCGATTATTAAGTCATTTTAAAAAAGCCTTTTAGGTACCCCAGCGTCAAGTTGTTTGAGGAATTCGATATATTAAATATGTATTTAGAATAATTACGTTTGTGAAAGCAAATTTTTCTATCAAATCCTAAAAGGAACACTCTCACATTACCAGAAGTCAAACTAAAGGATGGGTCATGGGATCTACCACAAACTCTGAATTCGGGCAAAGAAATTTCAGGTTTCTGGGCCCCAAAATATTCAATATGTTACCCGAATGCATGACTTGTCTAACCTGTGTTGTGTTAGGATAGTGATTGTAATATTTAAGAAAAAAATTAAGATATAATAAATAATAGTAAACATTTTATTTTTTTTCCTATACCGAATTGACTTTTATGCAAAAAAAAACCAATACAGCATTATTATTATTTTTGTATATATATTATTCAGTACTGTGTGGAATGTATCCCCCGTGTAAAAAGGTCCTAGTGTATTTAAAAAAAAAATAAACACAAACATGAGACCAAGAAGTTTGAAAAATTTAAAAATTGTTTTCAGGCGTTGCCTAGTATGTGAAATAATTCAATCAGATGAATCTCTTCACAACAATAAAGGTTTCAGCTCTTTAACTTCAATAAAATAAACAGATGGAAGAATTGAAGAAATATGGATGCTCAAACATAGGCAAAACAGCGAATGTTACACAGTATGTAAAGTGATCACTTCAACCCGCCAATGACAGGTCATAAGCCCTGTAAATGCCTAGACTTCCATATTCCCTTTTCTGAAACGTTCTTTATCTCTGTTGTGATTTGTTAATCTTAATGACTCCCTAGGGGGTGAAATCCAGTTTTTTGTCTACAAACATTTGGACAAACTCAAAAATTGTAGATAAACATGCTGTTAAATAATCTGTTCTACTCTGATTTATTTTTGATCATTTTTAAAAGCAATTATGTCAATGTGCACACGTAAAGAACGTTAAGGAAATAATCTTTTCGCTTCTGGTTTTGTTGGTCTCTCCAAAAATAGTGATCATGGACAGTGGTGTTTCTGCCTTCAACCCCCTCGAGTCTTGTAAATTGAATTCTTATAAATGCGTGCATTAAACGCGAGGTGCGCATTTCCAGGAGCTGCTGCACAAGGTCGAGCAGGACTCGGAGGAGGACGCGTTCGCGCGCGGCGGCGCGGCGCGGCGCGAGCGGGCGGCGCGCGGGCGGCGCGGCGCGCGGCCGCTGCTGGCGCACTCGGGCAGCCTGCAGGACCTGGCGGCCGAGGGCGCGCCGGCGCCGCCGCGCCAGCCGCGCCTGCGCTGCGCGCGCGGGCCCGTGTCCGCGCGCACGCATCAGGGAGGCAGCCTGCCCGCCAATGTGGACCAGGTACGCGATGCCTCTCTTATTCATTTTAAATTGAGTGATTGCGATAAGAACGCACGGGCCGGGCCGTATACGCTGTTTTTGAGTAAAATGGCTTGTTACAACCTTCTACAGTCTCTTCTTTTTATCATATGAAGTTGAAAATACCAAATGATTCCACTAGACCGCAGTTTCTAACAAAAAGTAACAGATCAGATTGTGACTCCACAATTATCGTCACAGCAGCTGAGGGTGCCTCTACAGAAAAACTACTATGGAGAGTGTTTGTTATTCCTCAATAAAATTAAATATCCCAACTAGAAACGTCAGACAAAACTTACTCTTTCATACCGATAACCATAGAACTAACTATGGTTTCCATTCCCCTATGCCCAGAATTCTTAGATCTGCCAATAAACATGCCAGTCTTTTCTTTAATAACAAGTTGTCTTCTTTCAAACGATCGCTGAATCAAATTCAATTATAAACACATCTCTCCCGCTTCCTCTCCCACCGAGTACTATATAGCATTGTGTCTTTCTACTTTTCTTTATAATAATTTTCTATGTATAATAAATATGTCATTAAAAATGCCCATAGGGCGTATATATAAATAAATAAAATTACTTCGATGCCTCGGGACTGTAAACTCGAAACATGTTCAAAGAAAATTGGTGTATGTTCATTGGATTCTGCGGTTCTTTCAAACGATCACTGAATCAAATTCAATTATAAACA